>NC_135781.1:19294658-19594658 GCF_028453695.1 Augochlora pura
GCCAGTCCACGCATTTCCTATCTAGGTGGCGACCCGGTGATGAAAGAGGCATCGACCAGTCCACGAAACCTTTTACCTTTACACCTGGTGGCGACCCATTGATGAAAGAGGCAACGGCCAGTCCACACCTACCCTACCTTTACACCTAGACGGCGACCCGTTGATGAAAGAGGCAACGGCCAGTCCGTGAAACCTATCCTACAAGGTGGCGACCCGGTGATGAAAGAGGCACCGGCCAGTCCACGCATTCCTTTCAAAATATCCGCACAAACTCATTTACCTCCGGCCACGTGTGCAGTGGCCCTCGGCTCGTAACAACTCAAACGGTACACTGACTTTTGTACTAACAGTTCGCCGATCTACAAAAAACTGTTTAAGTCAATCACCAAAAAAAAAGTGAAATAACAACGCATATTTTCTTCTATATTTTGTAATAATAAAATTCTGGAATTCTTCTGATATTCCAACGGTTTCTCACATTTTATAATGAAACAATTACAGAATTCTTCGATTGTCTTAAATAACGTTGCAGCAAATTGTGAAATAGAAGGGTCGAAATACTTTGCATCGCGAGGAGATAAATGTTGAAACGAAATCTTTGGCAGCCCGTAACGACAGAAAATATTTTGAACGCGTGAAAAAGTGGATTGTTAAAATTTAATTGGGGAGTTTGATGCGTGGAAATAGTGGTGCACTCGCGAGTGGTTCGCGATATGGTAATTCAAGAATTCTTGGATTATTTTATCTCTCGTCTTTCCACGTACCGCTTCATTGTTACGATCCCGCTCGGCTCCGCCATTCAGTCGCGGAACGACGACTGAAACGGACGATAGAGACGTGACAGAATTTGAGGGGAACTCGCAGGATCCAGCCACGTTCCCTTCGTAACAGGGTTACACGCAGGAATCGTGAAGAAACGAAAGTTAGTTTCGCGATACCGATGTCCGTACGTAACAAATAAAGGTAAGTACGTCGAACTGAATAAAATCCTCTTCTATTCTCTCCACACTGTTAACACTATGCCATCCGGCGTCACCACAGTGGTGTAACGCGCATGGTACCGTTCAATATGGCGTAGTGGTCTGTTGTTGTTTTGTTCAACCCTTTGCACTACGATGCCTTCCATGCTGCGTTGATTAGCCCTTATTCATCATAAATATTTTCTCTAATAGGACCAAACCATTTTTATTCCTTCTATTGTCTTTATTTACTTTCATTTTTAAACTTTGATAACAGAAGAATCAAATTTGATTTCGATCTAAAAGAGATTACCAATATTCGTATTTAGTAGATCTTGCATGAAATCTTTGTAACGAGTCTGACTCGTTATTATAGTGCAAGGGGTTAAGTAACAATAAGTTACACACGTCAGCAAGTTTTTTATTTTTATAAGTGCTTGTCCCATCATGATGAGATCGACAGACTTTCCAGTCAGCTAAAGCAACACCAGTTAATACTCATTTCCGAAACTAATAAACGAAAACGAAGAAACTGTCATGTACGTTCCGCAAACAAAAAAGGAAGGACAACAAATTTAATGTGCAAGTCTTGTGGAGTTGCGTTACATCTTAGAGATTGTTTTGCTTCATAAATCTAAAAGAAAAATACTAAGTAATTACCAAAGAAAATTTAAATAAAGAAATATATAAATTGAACAAATTTTACATTTACTTACATATGTATATTTCCTAATTTTCATGAATATATAGGGAGACAGAATTGAAAACACATGAAAACTAACGATGGCGTTAGTAAAACTTGACGATTTGTAATCTCCCGATAAGCTTAAGAACGGCCGACGACAAACGAAGAAATTTGTACAAGACGTGTGGCCGGCAAAGTATTAATAAACTACTCAAAAACATTACGCAACTTTGTTCCTTTTACATGTAATTCACATACAGATTCTCGCTTAGCCATTCTGCAATGGGTACGTACAGATCCATGAGTAATAATCGCGAATTAATACACGTCTTCAACTCAACACAACATTTAACAAAGTTGTAGAATAATATAAAGTGTTTCGCTTCAAAATACAATTCTATGACCTGGTCAACATAAATCCAGCCGTAGCATGCAGTTCTCTGAAAAGTCGTTACTTCAAATAAATTTTTATCTCTTTATTACATTATGACCAGCAGCTGCTCACCAACTGTTAGGCTACTACCGCGTTTAGAAAACTTTCATTTCGTATGTCCTGTGCAAGTCGAGGTATTTTTCCGGGTTTACTGCCTGCTACGGTCAAATCTCGAGACATGCGGATCGCACGTGCGTACCGTTCCGGGGTACGGTTCATACCTGGAGGTCACCAGTACTCTGGACGGTCACCTCTTCCTTCTTTCCTTTTCCTTCTATCTCTTCACCTATTTCTTGTCTCTACTCTGGCAATAACCAATCATGCAGGACAACCATTCCCCTCTCTCAATTTAGAAATTTATCATCAGCAAATCCGCTTGTTCCACCAAAAATGCACGCCCATACCGAATTTACCTCGGAGCAAAATAGCATCTCACTCGACACTTTTCGCAACACAATCTCCAGTACAAACATACACTTCATACGAAATTCATTAATCTAAACATCACTATCATCTGTTAGTTATTCGCGGCATCATAACCAATTAATAATAGTCACAGAATCAACGTCGTTTATAGTTTCGATTTCGTTGTTAAGTGTTATTATAATAAAGAGTTTTATTACGTTTACATCCACCAATTCTATCATCCTTGTCATTCGAAAGAATCACCGGGAACCGCGTACCATCAAGATAATCGTGTGTGCGCGGATAAACATAAAGGATGTGAAGAAGTGGATCGCAATAAATAGTTCTATTTAAAAACTGTGACAAACAAAATACTTGTAGCTACAACGACGGGTTACGTGACGAAATTTGGATTAGACTTCGTCAGTCTACTAAAAACGTAAACATGAAGAAGCCCCTCCATCACTGACTAAGAAATATGTAATGAGATATTTGGTCCACCAATTAGAAAAAGTCTATCGAGGTTGAGACTGTGGTGGTTGGTCGACAGTCTGACGCCAAGAATAATAACACTGTTGGCCATGATACACTTTGAACCCCGTGGAAATTACGGGAAACCGACAGTCGAACCCTCTTGGCGCCCTGTGCGAGCTTAGGTCATGTTAAGTGCCATCGAGAAAGGTACGACCACGCTGACTTTTCCAGGAAAGTCAGCCGAGACTCTGCAACCGTACCAGAGTCTTAAATTAATAAATTTGTCCAATAGACACTAAAAAAACTTTCAAACATGACATCGATCAATTCAACCGCAACCTAAACCCAAGCGGAAACGTTAGACCTTAGTGACCTTTTCCTTGAAAGTAATAAATTTCGGTGCAACGTTTACAAAGGAATTTTGCTTTGTAAAGGAATTTTGAATAATATAAAACAACAATAATATAGATGTTGCGACACGTTTGTGATTGCAGTATCTCGTGTTTTTAAGCTGCGGTCGATTTAGTCGATGCCATTTTTGAGAGTATGTTTTGCATCTCTTTAAAAAAAATTATTAGTTAGTACCAGTACTCTGGTATGATTGGAAGGTACGGGCTGATTCTTCTGGTTCCACAGTACGACAGCAAATTTTCGTAACAACGCTACTATTCCAGCATGTTGTAAATGGACATGAAATGAAACGTACACTGGTACTATTTGTTCAGGGGTTGTGTGGAATAAAACACTCGTGTAGTATAAAAACCAGTGTAAATAATTATATTTAAAGGTTGATAGGAAGGCACGGTGGAAGAACTATAATTATACCGACAGGCGCACGATGCGAATAGGACGGACTGTACAGAAGAACTACAGTAAGCTAGGCGACAGTACGCATTTTCTGTGCCTAGCATACTTACAAGTATACCTGTACCCTCATAAAAGTTTCGTACCTTGGATGTAGAGGTTTTCCTAAACTACAGAAATTCGTCGTTCAGCTTAACACTATTGTCAAAGAAAATGTCTTTACTGCCTAGCAATTGAAGGAGCTCCTTTCTGAACGAATCTTTAGCAATCACTGAGTTTGACCCTGAAAAGATAACTATTCCTCATAACTCTGGAATGTTACGGTTAGGCTCCACAGTTCAAGTCTCGAGATAAAGCCTGGACAAATTTGGCACTTTCCTATCTTTGTGGTTACGTGTTGATAATCCAGTATAATATGTGTTGTTATTTTTAATCATGCAGATATATAATTGTCGTGCATACTAACAAAAATAAGTTTAGCTTATAATAGTTTTTTCTCAAATATGTGTAATAAAGAAAATGAATAAGCACAGAAAAGAAAGAAAGAAATAAAAATAACCTGAGATTGTAAAGATTTATTTTTAGTTTTATTGTATAATTAATAGTTAATTATTTAATTTGTTATTATTATTATTCTTTATTGATGGGCTAGTGAGGCCCTTTTGAGTTACATGGAGTTAATGTATATAGTTTGGAAGAAGATATTGTGTTACTATTTATCACGTGCCGCGTCACATCCACCATAATGTGAAGCGGTTGCGACACTTTACCCGCTTTCCATTTTTGATTAATAACTAGGCATTACTAGCGGTAAATCGTAATTGTTAGAGAAATGCATTTATAATTTGTTATGTCGTGGAGGAGTAGCTGCCCCAAAACGTTATTTCGGCACGACACAACGGAAGAGTTTTCCAAGAAAATGCGGGTTCTTGTTCAAAATCGGAGAATCTACCAACACTTGTTCGAAGTTGAACTTATTTATTTCACCGTAGGTTGTTTCGCACAAATACAAAAGTTGAAAGTGGACACGTGTTTTTGGCGCTCGATGTATGTTGCTATATTTCTAATTCTAATATCTTCTATCCTTAATTCTATTCCATTTCTTTACTATTTCTGCTGGGAAGACCGAAAGTCACCCTCGACGTCACCTCGGTCCTCCCTACCCCTTCGACTCAAGGGTGGGTGTTGCAAAGTGCTGCCCAATCGCGATGGGCCCATAGCAGTGACGCGGAGTCGCAAGGAACGACGTTTGGGACCGAGGAGGGGAGAGAACGAATCCTTCCAGGGGGTCTCGGACCGCGCGCGGTCATCGACAAGTTGCCAATACCTGGGTGCAATATTCTTAACACATTAAAGGCGGGAGTCGTAGTACTACGATTTATCTCGACTGTAGCTTAAATGTGGGAGTCGTAGTAATACGATTTATCTCGACTGTAGCTTAAAGGCGGGAGTCGTATTGGTACGGTTTGCAACCTCATTGCGCAATCGATGCGTACTACATTTGTATTTAGTATGTATTGTGGATTGAAGCGTTACCTAGCATACTTTCGTCAAGATCCCCCGCCTTTAATGTGTTAATTGCCCCGCGTCCCAAACGTGCCGTCTTCCGCGACCGGTGGCATACTGTGTGCCTTGGGACGGTGGGAAGGTAGATTTCGAAAGTACGGGTGACAGGCCCACGCCGTAGCCAGTTTCAGAGGTCCCAAGCACGTGGCCCGCCGCCATAAAACCCGACTAGATAGTCCGGACTGTACTTCATAACATATATTGGATTAGTGCAGTAGGATGTAACAAGTTTCAAGCTTATTTTTAGCCCGGATAGCCAGTGATTATGACTAAACGACTGTTCCAAGAACATATAGAATAACATAACCTTAACATTAACAATAAACGCAAAGCGCTCCTACATTTCAAATTTTAAAACTCTGAACGAATGTAAGAAATAAACAAGTTTTACAAGTTGTCAAACTGGAACGAAATATGTCTTAAATAATACGATATGTATTTTTCTTTAATAATATTTTATTATAATTGAGCTACGTTCACTATACATATATTGCCTAATATACTACAGTTATATCTCAAATCAACAAACAATTAAATACATTTGAATCAACGAATAACTACATACTTGCGCTCAGTATGCAGTTAAAATACTTTTTAGAGGAAGCGTATAAAAGTTGTATACAACTATTAAAAATTGTGAATATCATTTTAAAAGAAATATTAATTTTAAACTTGTTCTTACGAAGTTACTTAAATGTTCTGCTGCATGAGAATTGTATCCATAAAGTGTGCACACACAATTTAGACAATTTTACCCGTTTGTTGTGTCGTATCGTTCGCCTCGTTGGCGACTTAGATTTACGACCGGTTAACGAAGAAAGGTTGTAAGGCTAACTCCGAAGAATCCGTTTATTTACACTTTGTACAGAAGTGGTCTTAGCTACAAAAAGACTTGGCTGCAGTTGTAGCTAATCTCGATATAATGACGTCGCGATTTATATTAGTTAAATGATTCTTTGTACTTGCTACCTCGGTGCAAGAACGATTCTAAACTTGCTGCACTTGTTGCAAAAACGATTCTGTCTTTTTGTTGTCGTACTAGCTTTTACGAAAGCTCGGGCGCAGGAGGAATTTGGTGGAAGTGGAAAAGATGTCTAAAGTAGGGATAGGAAGGAACTCTGTGGTAGGGGGTGTTTCAGCAACGTTTGACAGGGATTTCCTCCAGGTCTGAATGAACCGTAAAAATAGCCGTTCGCGGAACGGTCGCGAGCCTGCCTTGGGTCTTCAGGCCTCTGTCCGCGGAGCCCTTAGGGAATCCCCGAGGTTTGTGATGCCAGCGTTCGCTACTGAGAACGAGAACAAGAGATTGTAAATCGATTACCATGCGTCGCGCGAAATATTAAAATTACTTGATGGTTCGGTTCCTCAAAAATAGCCTTTTACCATTACTAGCATCATAAACTGTAAATTGGTCTTTCTTGTTTGAAGATCGTCCTTGGGGCCCTATGCCCAGGACGGAACACCGTTGCAAATCGTAATTAAGTAATGTCAGATGCTAGGTAACGTTTTGTTATATAATATTTAGTCTAAATGTAATTGTTTTGGCGTAATCGTGGTCCATAATGAAACTGTTACTTTTGATCCCGGTCTCGTCTACACTACGATCGCTAAGAATAAATCGTGAAACGCAAAGCTACAATGTAGAGATGCCGTACACTCGAAAGGATTCAAATGAAATTTAGGCCAATGCGTACTAGCGCATCCTGTAACTTCAGAAATGGAGTAATATAGGCAGGGACGTAATGCAGAGCAGTTCTCTCCGTTCCTTTCCTCTGCGAACCGTCTAGGACTTATTTTTCGAACGTGGCTCTGCTCAATAAGTTCAAAGGAGGAGTCCCCGAAACGCTTTTATTGCCGAGAAATCTGGAAACCGTTGCCGGCGAACAAATTTTTGGCAACCCGCCCTGCACTTGAACGCTCGCGAGAGTTTGTTAAACTCTTTCGTTCGTTTCACGATTCGTTTCACTCTTCCCGGCCGCCACGCGAGCTGACAACGTGCGAAGGAATCGATACAAGATGGATTTCGCGAAATGTCAAACGATCCTCACCCCTTTTCCGATAAGCCTTCTCGAAACAAAACGTACAATGCCGTCCTCGAATGTTCATTTATTCGCTGAAGTTTTTATTCGATACAACATTTCAGACAATAACGTTGATTCTTTGAATAAAGATTATATTTTGTAAAGAGTTTCCGTGTACAGTTCTTTGAACGCCATCGCCACCATTATTTAACGTAATTTCATCAAACGCGCATTTGTCAATAATGTTAATTTCACATTTTGCGTTCCATTACTTTTCCGCACATTTTTGCTATAACTAAAAATATTATCAAATTTGATTAAATTAAATTGGATTATTTTATTGTGCACGCTTTTCACTGCAATATTAATTTGATCTATTTCATTTTACTCGTATAAAATGTTTATCTTTCCATTATTCATTTTCGAGAGAGGGGATCAGGGACTTCCCAGGAATTTAGTATCCCCCGTGTTTCCTGCACAGCTGCAATCGCGGATAGCAAACAATTGCTACCTGTCTTTTGTCACGTTTTCAAGAAACGAAATTATTGCGGTTTTCCTCACACGTTATTAATTTCTCTGATGCAATCCTATCGTCTACATTCGTAAAGACAATGTTAATTAAAGGTTCCGGAATTTTCTTTTATTCTGGAGTTTTTTGAAATTTGGAGAAAATTTTGCAGTGGAACAAATAAAATTACTGTCGATATTGTTAATGTAAACAGGTAAAAGTCCCATGCCTGTGTTCGAAAATTCGGTGATCATCGTAACTTAATCACTGTCCGTTTAATAAATCGTATTGAATCATACAGGGAAATGAAGACGACGCGCCGCCTCTCATCTTCTTCGTGGAAACAGAGTCATTAATAAGTCACAGAAATATCGTAGGAAGTTGGACAGCATTACAGAGAGTTCTCCACCCCCGCGGGTCTTGTTCTTTCAGCGGACGATCCCTAAAGGTTGATTAATAAGTCGGTAGGTCTTCGTCTGCCACTCGTGCTTATTGTTCTGCTTCTCCGGCAGTCGTCTTCGTCGTCCGTCGGCCACAAAATGGGCCACGAAGCTGATCACAATGTAGACTCGGGTCGAGCAATCTTCCCCCATCCTCGCAATACCCCGTCGTCTGACTTTCTTGCACCGGATAATAAAACGGTAGTCGTTTATTTAATATCTCGATTGCCTTTCCACTCATCTTCTCCGAGACTTTCTTCGGTACAGTGCTTGTGGCCGGGTTTTCTACAATCCGAAAGGACTTGCCCCGAGACTGTTGGCACTGTATTAAGACCGAGACCGCAGTGTTCGTTCGCGACCTTAAAATAAACTGCTACCAAACGTGCATCGAATGGAATAGCCTTCTGATTAGGGCCTCTTATAAAGGATGAAACATTAACGCCTCGCACTCGGAGAATTTCCTCAGATCGTCTATAAGCAACTTCAAAGTTATGCATTTATGAGAAAAATTAGTAGATACGATGTAACATAGTGAAAGCATTTCGACAATTTCAGATTATTATTGTGTTGCTATCGACTGATCAAAATCATTAAAAAAAGAAGCAAATGTCTGTGTAGTTCCTGCAGCTTGCTATTAATGTAGATAATATTGTTAGTTTAGTACAAGTGTTTTGTATAAATCAAGATAATATTCATATAGATTTTACGATTTAAAAATTGTTTATTTTGAAACTGCTATAATTATTGTCAGTTTTAGCATGTCCCTGAAATAGGATAGCCGACTGCAATGGGTAAAATTTTCTGTTTTTATAGAAAACACTGTACAGTTTATGTTTCTTCCTATAAAAATGTTATAATAATTTTCCAGAAATGTATAATCAATCTGATACCATGGCATGAACTAGTAAAGTGAAATAAAAAATTCGAATAAATTCCTAACCTACAACCATATGTCTGTCACGTGTATAATAACTATTGAAAAATAACAACATGACAGTATCTTGTATAGAAAGTTGACTTTTACATGAAATGTTGTTCCTGAAGTTTTGGCATTTGAAGTTCGCAAATATCAGTTTGATGCTAGTAGCTGCGAGAACTTTACATTCGCTAAATGTGTCTGCAAAGTTTCGATCGATTCAATAGCATAGAGATATCGTGGCAGCTATTTACAATAAAACGTAATTTCGAGAAAAACACATTGAAATTTTTATGCTCAGTCTTGCGCTGCATAATGATGAATATAAGTTTGCAGTTAATTAACCTATCTAGGGCTATAAAGCGGACCTTCCCTTTCATATAAAATTACTTTAATGTTGAATTTGTGTCTTTGCGGGCAATTACTGTCCTCCTTAAAAAGTTAGGTGTGTCGTATCTCGGTGATTATTAAACGCTAGCCGTCACGTTTTTCACTAAAAAGTTATAGCCGTTAAATAAGTAGATTCTTACACAGTTTGAGTTACAGTTTTATGTATATTTTATATTTAAACATCCTGAACAGTTTCGCCACATAAAGGACGCGGTAAATAGGCTAATAACTACTTTAATGTTTCAGAGCGGGCTAAATGCTTTTGTGATTATGTTTCTCAAGGATTCGAAGTGGCAGCAATGTAAAAATAAAATCGGCGTTCTTCGTCTTGTTAGAATAGGGAGACTTAAACTTGCTATACTTTCGTTTTAAATGGTGTATAGATTATCTCATTTTGACGTAGAACACGTAAGAAACAAATTGTCAAAGTTTCTTTAACAAATCATCAGTTTGTATAACGAAACATTAAACGAACAACTGTTTGAAATAATGAAATGTTAAAAGCTGTCTCTCTTTTTTAAAATTCTGCATTTCTTTCAATATTTTTTTTGTACAAAGAAATACAAAATTTTAAATGGGATATTTTAACACGTTCGTCGCCGCGTTACCCATATCTGGGTGTCATTAATTTCTGACCAATTTTGAAAATTTATTTTTATTGCAATATATTCGAGCAAAATGAATTCGACTATGATTTTTCGAATGCGAAAGATTTCTAATGTCATCCCCTATGATAAATGTGAACTTTTTAATTTTATTTTAATTAATTAAACTGCTTTAATTATGTGGGGATTTTAGTGTCTAATTGTGGGCGACGAACGTGTTGAAACAGATTTTGTTATTCAAACAAATGCAGGGATTTAAAAGAGATAGATAGCTTTCTATATTTTTGTTTAAATCAACTGTTATTCGTTCGATGTTTCGTGGTATAATGCGGTGTTTGCATAAGTTATGATTACGTAAACTTTGACAATTTGCTACTTATATGTTGTCCGTTAAAAATGACGTAATCTGTATACCATTTAACACACCCTTCACATACTTTAGAATCTGAATTTCAATGCACAATAGAATTGTGTGTATCAATTGCCGAAACTGAAATTGTATAGATATTTATTTCTCCTGATAATTGTTTTAGTGAATAAAAAATAATATAATAGGACTAAGAAAGGATACTTTTACTGTCCTATGTTTCAACGATTCATTTTTGTCACAAATTCATAAAATTTACAGTCTAATATTACTCGTCTCTCCAAAAAATTAAAAAGATCCGTGATGTTTTTGCAACTGAGAGAATAATTTAGACAAAATAATCATTTATGTCTTCTCGTAACTAATTTGAAATGCAATCACTTCTATTCAAGACTGACCACTTTTTTATTAATTGGAAACTATCTTTATAGAATTATAGTTTCGAAATGTTAACCCTTTGTACTCGGAGCCATTTCAACTTCAAATTTAAAATAATTTGTCTGACTAATAGCATTTCCATTCTGTATAACAAAATGCATTCTATGCCTATGAAATTTAACCTCATAACTCATATAACAGTTACAATTTTAAACATTTATAAAAACAATTTTAGAACGTGGTACATCAATTTTAATGGTGCCTCAGAGTCGCCGCTCGAGTGCAAAGGGTTAATCTTGAAGAATGTAGAATCATCATTTCTGATCTGTAACGGTACAGTGATTTCTTAATACTTGGGATAAGAAAGGCGCAGTTTTGCCTTTGAAATTCCCAGTAATTGCGTTCTTTGGTTCAAGAATTTCCGAAAACCGCGAAATTCGACTCATGAGAAACCCGGTAAATTAGGTCAAATTCCGGGAATCTGTGAAAACCACAAAATTCCCCGCCACCTCTTTCAGAGCGTCCTGCTCCCTTCGAACGAAATTTCTATTTTTGCGAAGTCATAAAGTTCGCTGTATCTCGTGAGCAGCGTTTCAGGAAATTCTTCGAAAATTATGCGAAATTCCAGGAATATCGTAGTTCATGCCGCATTTGTGTTAGCGCTCTTTTAATGTCAAATTCCCTTCTCTCTTTTGTGATAAACCAAAGATTCTCCGTAAGTTGTCGAGGTGCCTTTCCCGTTTGACGATCCAATTATTAAATAATTTTTGGAAATGTTTCAAAAGAGAAGTATTGCATTTTGTAATTCCAAGTTTGGTAAGGTAAGAATATACTCATGTATTGTTAAATAATAATATATACACCAATGTAATAGAAAAAGCTTTTGGCACACATGGTTCTAACTATCACATTCAAGTAACTGAAAAAATTCAAAAAACCTTTGCATTTGATTAAACGAAATAAGTAAAAATAAGTAAGTGACATTATTTTTGAAGATATTCATATTCCAATAAAAATGTTGGTAACTTACAATGTTGCACAATTATAAATTTACGAAAATTTAGTTGATTTTAGTTTCTTTGTTAACAGGATATGTATTGGATGCGTCTGGTAAATTTCATGTCATGTTTCCATAATGGAAGAAGTAATTGTCAGAAAAATGTATTTATAGCTTTAAGGATAATTTTAGGCCGGATAACCAGTGATTATGACTAAACGGCTACTCCAAGAACGTGTAGGATAACATATGTATAATGCATCTCGAAATGTCTCTATAACAGATGCACACCATATGGTATTATGTCGCAGCGATCAACATTTGCAATAAACGCAAACGTCTTACATATTTCAAATGATAAAACTATTAGCGAATGTAAGAAATAAACGAGTTTTACAAATCATCAAAGTGGACCGAAATGAGCTTGTTTTTACGATATTGTAGGGATTATTTTATAGGCAAATCCCACGAGACTCCATGATAATAACAATACGACAACTAAAGGCACCTTTCTTTAACAATAACAAGAACAACGGTTTATTATTAATACTCCACGACTTACTACAACGAATAACGACAACAACGACAACGGCAACATAACGACTTCGACAACAACAACTACTCAACAACAACAACGACTTCTTCGCGCCACGGTTCTCCTTCGAATGCCACGATCTTCTCCGCTCGTTCTTTCGCCCTTGCTAGTCCTTTTCCAAATTATCCTACTCTCTCTATCTCTCTCTATCTCTCTCTTTCTCCCTCCGTCTCTTGCATTCATACTTTTTCGCTCTGCCTCACTCGCTATCTCATTCTTACTCATTCTCTCTCTCTCTCTCTCTTTCTTTATTTCCCTCTCGCTCACTCACAGTCAGACTCTGAGTCAGACTCAGGCCACTCGAAGTCGCCCAAACACTCTGTCGCCATGTGTCCCACTCAACCATTCTGCCTTTCATACCAGGAAAAACCCTACAATATATACTTGTTTTTTAATAATATTTTATCATAATTATATTACTGTGGCGGCCTTCCTCGGGTTTCCCGTTCAGGTCTCGCTTGGGCCTGGTGTATGATCAGGCCCTGGCGAACTTCCCATTCTGTATACAAGATTCTCCGAGTGCTTTTTATTTCTTCCATCCGGACAACATCCTTCCGCGTTTGCACATTTTTGCGAGTCCTTACCTGACCTTTCCTTCTTCCTGGGTTTTTTCCCAACTTTCTCCAGTTACCTTTGTCTCACTACTCGGTTCCCCTCCACTCTTCGATTATTCATTTTTTCCTTGGGGGAGCTTTCCTGGAGATTGACGAGAGACAGCGAGTTCACTTCCCTTTTCGAGTTCGTGCAGTCAAGAGACAGCGAGGTCTCCACCGTTACCGTATCCGCGCCGAATCCAAATAAAGAGTATTGAGGAGCATTCGTACAGTGTCTATCATTTTATCACGACAAGAGTGTCGTGACGTGCAGTTATACAATTGTTATAAAATATATTAGAGTGATACTAATTTACATTATATCTCAAATCAACAAACAATTCAATGTATTTAAATCAACGATTAACTAAATAATTCTAGTCAGTACGTGGTTAAAATAATTTTTAAGAGAAGCGTATGGAAATTGTAAATATTAATTTTAAATCTGTTCATACAAAGTTATTGAAATTTTTCTGCTACGAGGGGATCGTATCCATGAGATTTGTGTGTGTGCGTACATATGTATAGTGTGATGCCATCACACTGATTCGAAGGTTAATACATCAACAACTAATGAGCGAAGTAAACGAGCGTGTGTGCAGGCTTAATAGTCGATGAAACATTACCTAACAATAATTGCGTAATCGATTAAGTGTACCCTCGTCTCGGCGTGCGTAAATGTTGTTGACGTTCACCGGTCCGAAATCGCGTTGGCCTTTCGGGGAAATTATGCGAACCGCAAAATTAGCCTATAACGTCAGGGCGACGGCGCGACGTGTGGCCGGTTCATTGAGTAACCATCGAAAAGAGAGTAACAGCGCGGGGGTGGTTAATAAACCGGCGGTGACGCGACGGCCAATTGCATCCACCGTGTTCGCCAACGTACCCACTCGAAGAATCGTACGGTTTTTGTCTTCCAGCTAATTTATTGAGTCTGTTTGCTCTGTCAAGCCACATACGTTCGCAGTGCTCGCGTATCCATCACGGGAAACGAAAAGGGGCGCCTCGGGGACGACTCATTGACAGAACAAACAGTTCTTCTCTTGCTTACTCCATTTCGTCGTGCACACAAACGACCGCAAGGGTGCACAACACATAAAACGCGTCCGAAGGACATTTTGATAATTAAAAACAGCTCTATATCACCGTTTGTTAGTTGCTTAAAAATTTGTTCTCATGTTTCTCTTCGGACGAAGGGGTTGTTTAGCTTTGAATTATTAATTAGATAGGAGGAGCAACTACAATGCTACTTCTAGATGCAGAATTATTGTTCATTAAAAATTTTTGATATGTTTATCTCATTATGTGTTAATCCCATAGCAGTTTCGGAAATTTTTAAATATTATATCCATTAACAGAAGAAAATGGCTATTTAATCACTGATATGGTTTCCTGGAATAAATGCCCAGTTCTTATGAATCAATTTAATGTAATATAACACGTGGAGACAGAAAATCAATAAGTGAAGAGGACAGACGTCTTCACTTCATGAGACATTGACAGCGACTAACGATAAATACGCGAAACGCTCTTTTCGTATCATACATACAATATATACAAGTTGTACTGATTATTTTCTCTCAATCGAAATCAAGGTTCTTCATGTTTTTATTAAAGTAGACAAAGAAAACTAATTTTTGACAAAGCCGATTTAGAATATATTAATACTTGACGAAATCGTGGACGTTTCAACGTGAACTTGTAATTTTCGATATAAATGTTTAAATAGTTTTCGAACTTTTAAATCTATTTCATGAAGTTCCAGTTACCTTTGAAATTAGTTTTCTTGTCACTGGATTCGGTATTGAATCCAAGAAAAAGATTTGGAGGAAGACAGCAGTTACTGGATTTCCTATTCGTTTCCTCTTCCGTCAAACATTTCATGTATTTTGGTTGCGCGAGTACCAGCCGCGCGATTTAACCAACCGGCTAAGCGCCGTTTGCGTACCCGAAAAAAGCGAATCGAACTCCGTGCAACGGACATTTCCTAGCTATCGTTTTTCCCCCTCAGTCAAAAAGCCAAAAGTTTCATGAATGGAACTCGTTTTCGCATGCGCGAGTAGTAGTGGGTAGTGGCGAGAAGAACGTCAATGGGCAGACGACGAGCCAGCTGAAAAATGTCTTTAAAAAATGTTTCGAAAGCGCGGAAAAAGAGTATGAAAAAGTGCGTTAAACCCTCGGAGCTAGCGGGTCCCACTTTACACGGGTAAACCGTGAACTGAATAATTTCACGGTGATAAAAGTTCCGCCGTGTCGGCGAGATTTCCTCCTGTCGTTCCTTCTTCTATCTGGATACATTCCGATATGCTTTAATCGAAATTAGACATCGAAACGGTTTTCCTATCACAATTTCGTGAAAAATTGTTTAATTGTGGACAAAAATATTAGAAGTGATTGTTAATTTTCATACAATACAGAAACTACATAGACATTCCTTCCATAATTTATATATTTTAGCGAGTTCTAAGTTTTAGATTCTTTAGGTGATTTTTTAGAGAATCTACTAAGTTTCGTTATAAATACATAAAATCCGCAATCTAGTATCGAAATTCAAAGAACAAAAGAAGATAATCCATTCAGACACAGAAAATTTGTTGTTAGATTAATAGGTGGGAAGAGATTGCTCAACGTATAAGACTAAGTCTACTTGGAGCACACCGACCTAATCTAAGTTAAGGGGAGGTAGCTTTACCACATCCTTGGAGCACTTTAAGTCTCACTCTGCATATACTATTATACACTCTGCATATACTATATTTTAATGTTAACCGTGTAAAGGAAATATTTTGGTTGGATATTTATTTGTGTAATTTTGCTGATTTTTATAACGGTAGATGTACAAAAATTAATCAACTTAATCGAGTAAATAGAATAAGCCAATTTAAAATGCACTATGCCTGGAGTAAGTTTGCAATTTGATAGACAAAGTGAAAGTGAAATTATCTCTAAGTAGATCAAGGAAGCTCTAAAGCACACCTAGTCCATTTTAAGGTAGGTTATAGAAACTCTGGAAGGCTACTAATTAACCCCGAAGTAAATCATGGGGGTTCTGAAGGGCCCCTATCCTGCATTGAGGTAGGCTTATAGTAGGCCATGGAAGCTGTGAAGGACTGCTGATCAAACTCAAAGTAGGCTTACTTTGCCTAGGAATCTTTTTGCCAGCAATGCTGTTCAGTACACCCTTGGTTATTTGTATGTACACTACACATTTTCTTAACAAAAATAATTAATTGCGCTCGAAATACCGAGTAATTATGATTGTTGGCTATATCAATAATACTTCAGTGAATAGTTTCTTAATTAATCGTCGTTTATGAGATGAGGACGCTGGAATCAGTCGTGGAAATGGTGAATCGGTAAGACAGTTAGGTCAGGTACATGAAAGAACATAAACTCTCTTTATCTACAGTCGATCATTTTCAAAAAACTATAATGATGTCATTTGACATTAACTTAATCAGATAATTTTGATCTATTAGTCTCGAGTATTCTCTAGAGATTTTCACTCTAGCATTACAGGTAAACTACCAATGTATTATTACAGTCAAAGTATAAGAGTAGATTGGATATCACATGAGCTTCCCTGTCTCAACTTTGGAGGGCTCTGTACCCCTTTTACTATTTTGTGTCACGATCAGCATTACCGATAGTTCACGAAAAATAGACACGTTAGCAAGAAGCGAATATTCCGTATATTTCGTTTCTACTAGGTCTGTTGCATATTATTTGGATGCAATAAACGTATACAACGTGATTATTTAAATGATAGAAATAGTATTTATGAAACATATATCACAGAAATACAATATAGTGTAATTATTTTTATGGACACTTGAGCAATAATCTCTATTAATTATATAATTAGTTATAGTACATATGTAGCAATAGTTTTATACATCTTTTCTTGCAAATGAGTGTATGTACAACATTAACCCCTTGCACTATCGCTTCTTTCATG
This sequence comes from Augochlora pura, assembly GCF_028453695.1. Lineage (NCBI taxonomy): Eukaryota > Metazoa > Arthropoda > Insecta > Hymenoptera > Halictidae > Augochlora > Augochlora pura. The sequence continues at coordinate 19,311,753 of NC_135781.1, forward strand.
CTGTGACGATTAGCACTTATTCGTACTTAATAATTTTCCTAATAGGATCAGACAATTTTTGTTTCCTGCATTGTCTTTATTTACCTTCATTCCTCTACTCTAATAACAGAAGAATTTATTTTAACTTCGACAGAGAAGAAATTATTAATATTCTGATGCTGAGATGTCATCATCTGGAACGATTCGCTACAGTTAGATAGAATAAACAGAGGCTTATGTACCGAGGTAACGCGTACACTAGTGAAATGTTTGTGAAAATAGGCAGAGATGAAATCTAGCAAACTTAAATTAACCCCTTAACTACTGTTAGCGCCTATTGGCGTCCGAAACATGTTGACTTCCCGGTACTGTAGGCGCCTATTGACGTTCGACACATGTTGGCTACCTGGTACTGTAGATGCCAATAGACGTCCAGATCAAATTTCGCCTGTTTTGCCCGTTTATTATTAAATTTGATTATTGTATTTCAAATATTTTAATATACCTTCTCATTTGTGCAAATGCATTTCTAACGAAAAACTTCGCCGTACCCAGTGGACGTCGCGAGTGAATTCGTACCATATCGTACGGCCGGTGCGTGCCAAAGTCTGCCGTAGCCAAAGGGTTAGGAATACTAGCGACTTGTAGGTGCACCGGTTACCTTGGGGACGCTACCACTTGTACTCACAGACCTATCCCGAAACAATTTTCGAACGAAGTTTCGTTCCCAGCTCTAACTTAAAGTATTAAAATTATACATCCGTTAATGAATGATATATCTTCGTACGATAATATCCTTCGATAAGAACTTAAAAACTCTCAATTAAGCGATTATGATTCTCTTACGGTACACGTCCATCCATTACGAATACAAATGTTCTATCTTTCCAACATGATCAAAATAAAAGCTGAGGCCAGTGTAACATAAATTACAGATATCACTAGATTTCTATTAACACATTAAGGACCACTAAGAAATCTTGAACACGAAGACTATTTGAATCATCAAAATGCAATGCAACGTGTCGAATTTTCTCTGAGACTAAGCTGTACACGATGAACAAAGTAGATGCAACCTGTAGAAAACAAGGGTTTGTCTCGTGATCGCAGCATGAGAAAACTCGTGAACAGTCCTTAATTTGTTAAGGAACGCAATCAAACAACAGCATCCTAACTTCTGGGTGACAAAAATTTGTATTAAGTGCTAGCAGAGACGAGGTATACTACTACTATACCTCATATGTGCTAATATTTTCAAAGAATAATCGACTGTAGGTAACACTTGTCTACCTGTTTCAGTGTTTTACCACTTTGTTGATTGCTGCTGTTCTTGCATTTTAAATAAAAAATAATTATTAATTGTTAATTTTATAGTGGATTTTGCACATAGTATTGAGACCAAAAATTTGTCAAAATAATCTGACGTGTCCTAAACATTTATTCTTCTCTCCTACTTTATACTTCTAAACCTCGTTGAATCAAAAATTGAAAATAAATACCTTATTCATATTGCTCTATCTTATTACAGATTTTAATATTTATTGGGTAGGTTAATTTAATCAATATCCGAAAGAAATTCAGAAAAGAACAGCAGTAACTAATCACTTTACATTACCGTATTGCAAATCATTCTTAATAACGTTAATGTTAATAATTAGTAGCTACAATTTAGTTAACACCACTTTCATTGTGTTATTTTCATTACTTTCATTATTTATTTAATGTACAATTTTTGTTTAGTGATACAAATTGTATTTTAGTTATATTATAATGATAATATTATATTTTCCGAAATTTCGGATAATGTAAGGGTTGGAACGTGAGCTGCGGTGTCCGAGTGGTTAAGGAGTTGGACTCGAAATCCAATGGGTTTTACCCGCATAGGTTCGAATCCTATCCGCAGCGTTTCTTTTTAAGTTCTTTTTTACGTAAAATACTAATACGAAATTACATGAAAGGCAGACGAATTTCAAAATTCTAGCAAGTTAACTCTTTCGCAAAGGATATCGTTATGAAAACATCAAGCTCACACATTTAATCACTAAAGTTGCAAATACGGCATTTAATTATACCATAATAAATTATAAATTATAATAAATTATAAATTTTCAATTCGTTATCTAGTAATTTGAATTTCTAGTTTTTTAAGGACTAGATTTTATTTAAAATCTAGTCTATTTAAAATCTCTAACCATTTGGTTAGAAAACTGTTATCCGTAAATGGCTGCAAGTATAGGTTAAGATTAAAAGCAGAAGCCAGAGAAGTGTTTTACGAGTCTGTGATTAAAATTAAATATTCTTTTTATCACTAAAAGAAGGTCTAGAAACTGTGACCTCTTACATATTACGTAATTCATATAAGAAGTTTGTGAGCCAGCTTAAACGTAGAGCGTAAACCATGTTAGTATTTACAAAATATTTATGATTCACTATATAAATTATACGGACAAGATGAAAGTGCTAGGAAACAATGTTGCGGAAGTAACAAGAAAATGTTTCTGTTGGTTCAGTATTGGATTTATTCGATTAATTTATCGAATCGAGAATTATAATTAATTGAGCATCATAAATTACTTTGTTATCTTAATTTGGTACATAAAACAACACTCCTGATTCTGATCATTCCATATTCTCCATTTGAGATCATACATTCTCTGAAACAGAAATAAATATCGGTCAGTATCAATACTATCATGAGAAATTGCAAAAATTATTTAACATAACTTCCGTGCATAAATTAGCATAGAATTATTAGCATATAATGCAATTGAACAATATTTATAAACAATTTATGTATCTAGTGAAAGCTTTTTAAATTAAAAATAATCATCTAGAAGAGAATTATCAAGTCACAATATTAGGTGTGCCTTATTAGTTGATGTTTGAAATTATGATCGCTATTAAAAAAACTTATGAAGAAATTTTTGATTGTGGTTTTTAGATATTTAGAACCGAATAGATTTAAACATATTATTATTAGAACAGTTATTATTGTACAACAACTGTTATATATTATTATCATTATGATTATAATAGTTTTAAGAACTGTTACTAATGCCACAAGTGTCTAATGTCTTTCCATTCATTTTTCAATATTTACGACAATAAATAATCAGTATTGCTATTATCACTGAAATATTTCTCAAAAATACGTATTTAACTATGAATTACAAATTGTCAAAAACTATGACTGAATTGTTGGTTTGCTACTATATTAACGTTTCATTTATTGGTTTTTCAATTTTCAATGATAATGTTATAATGCAAATTATCTTCAAATTCTCTTCTTAATAATAATCACAATAGAAATAATTAAATTACGTTTCCCATCCATTAGAAATGATTTAAATTATGAATTAGTTCACAATTGAACAGCTACTGTTACTACTACTGAAAAGATTCTCGGTAGTTCTTTCACTATAGATTACTAATTTCCGAAAATAATTAAATCATACCTATTGAATACTACTACAGGTATTAGGAAAGTTTTCTATCAATTAAAAATCGTAAAATACATCGACGGAGTTTTACTTACAACAGGGTATTTCTTTAAAATTGGTATTTCTGTGTAGAAAGTATGTCGTTCGCCTGCCTTAAGTGGACACGTCATCGATAAACAAGCATTAGGATCCATTCCCAGGAATGGGATATCCGTCAATTGACTCGCCCAAAATACTCGACCGGTCATTGTGTCCGACGAGAAATCTGCGAATATAATGCAGCTTGATTAGTAATCACTTCCTACAAAAAGTTACTGCAAAGTCGCCTGAAACACTTACTCGGTGTGAAATGAATAGTCATATTTGAGGTAATCCCTCGTTTTAGTTTACATGGTTTCGATTCCGCAATTTCCTTACAGGGATCTATGTACACTTCATCGATTGTGCAATTCGATACAACGTTAGCTGAAACAAATATATCGTGGAAATTACAACTCATCGAAATTGCAACATCGTCTCGTTTATTTTCTACTGCGCTGTTACAGTACTCTGAATACAGACATATTCATATATTTTATTTATTTATTCGCGTATGTATTAAATAATTATTTATATGTAACCTACCGAACTTAATAGGGTGAATGGTATACATATACTAATTCACAAATAACTATTTATAAAAAAAAATGGAAATAAGATTTTCATTCCGATGTATTATTTAATGTAATTCGATAACGAAATTGTAATTTGTTTATATATGTTCCAAATAAACATTCAGCTTGAAAATCGTTACGTGACAACACGTTTATCTTGGTTGTTTGTTTCCTTTTCAATAACATATTATTTAAAATTTTGTATGCAACTCGAACAGATAAATATAACAGGTTTTTATCAACAAATTTGCAAGTAGCTTATTCATTCACGAAACTAAAATAAGGATAAATTCATACAAGTGTGTGCACGAAGCACCTTATATCCAAGATACGACCAAATATTTGACCCCGAATCACTCTTTTGATAAGTGAACATCTGGCTGTTACGGTCCATAAATAACATTTGATAGAAAACGTACGACCTTACAGATACTGTATGGCGTATGGCATAAAGTTGAAATTTATCTAAGTCAGACGATTTCAACGAATTGTATGATTCATAATGGCAACATCTGGCGAAGGTGGTGATATCAAGCAATATACATATAAAAAACACAAGTGACCACATTATACAGTTATAAATGCAATGATTTTTGCAAACAAGATTTGTTCCTTTTTTTAATGTGCCAAATTTATCAATAAAGTTACGAAGTCGTGATAATTTCGAAATACATATTCTATAATAGATTATTTGTAAGTCATATACTTATAAATATGTGTATACTGTATGCTGTATGTACATATAAATAGTATCCAATAGAGAAATACGTAAGAATGATAACTTAATTGCTACTATATATCAGACGGTTTATGTTTACCTAGTTCTGTTTTCTTATAAATGCGAGTAATCCTTGGGACGCGACGTTCGTTCTCATGCCATTTCAAATTTAAATCATATCCTATTGTCAAACTTGCAGATCAATTTTCTCTGTTATAATACTGTACCCCTTTGAAAGTCGCATCATTCCAGGATACAAAGAGCAGATTCGCTGGCACCTAGATATTCTGATTACGATCAATAAGCCCCGAGATATTTAATCGACCGATTCCATCCCCGATTTCAAGGGTTATTTTCGCCACTTCAAAGCGAACGATCGTGGACATGAAAAAATACGCGTCCCATATTTTTTTCGAGCACCGTGCCATACGAAAAGCGCATCACAGTCGGCGTTCTTGTCACTTTCCCGATTTGTATACAGCGGAAACAAAGGGAACTAGAAAATAAAATTCTGCTACCCGCGGTCGGAAAAGATTGAATTGAAACTTCTGCTAACGATCTACCAAATATTTGCACAACTTTCAAACCGTGGGGACAGTTTTTGCTCATCGAGACCAGGCACTGTACAATTCGACACCTAGCTGGAATTCCGCTGCCGCCGGTAGACGACTATTTCTGGGTTTCGTGTACTGCTGGCTGATCGATTAGGATCACCGTGTTTCGATACTCACGATCAGAATACGGACACGGCCGCGGTGGCACGAATTCCGCGCAGACGGCCGACAAGGCTAGGGCCAGGAAGACGATGACAAGTTCACTGTTTCGGTTCATCCTCGCCGGATGTTCGTTACGAAGTGAAGAAATGATGACTCTCGGTGGTCGACTAGAAGGCGAACGATTCGCCGTCGAGGGGAGCAGCCAGAGTGGGGCCATAGGTCAATTGAGATTACATCTTGGTCCTGAGGAAATGTATGCACCTCGTATGTCTTCTTTGTGGAATCAAGTTGAACTTTGTATCGTTGCTATATCCTATTCTTAGATCGGCTACTTATCTACCGATTAGTGTGACTTTGTAGCAATTCTGTGGCCTATTCAATTAGATCAGTGATCCCCGAGTATGCTCCTCAAAAACTTTCTTTCGTGGAACCCGCGAACTTGGTCGCTATAGTGAATTGCATCAATTGATTCATTTAAATTACGGATCTCTGTAAAAAATAGAAATTTCCTTTAATTAAAGAGAAATGATCTTTTGAGAACAACTCTGATAAATTGAGAAGAATGTAGAATAATTATAAACACTCAATTTATCGAAAGCATAATAATAGGCTTTACAATATAAGTCGAAGAGAAGTTTGATCATTTTCTTTTAAGGAGGGGTATTCAAATTTTGAAAAAATATATATCTGTAGTACTTTTTACACAGAATCGAATTATATAAACATTAATTTTCCTACTTCAAAATAAAAATCCATACGCAGTTTTATTCAATATTACGTACACAAATGGAACCAAAAAATTCTAATTAAAATCTTCGCATTTTTCGAGTTATTTTGATTTTAACATTAATTAATTGTACTATTTTATTTTGTCGGATCTACTGACGTTGTAATCGATCCCAATTGAGAAATAAGGTATTCCCGAGGTCATTTAAAGTAACTTTTTCCTTTACAAAAATTTTCTCCGGGACGTAGTTAATAAGTTATTAACGAAAAACTAGGCTTTGTTCGCTCGTTGGCTCGGCTGCCTCTCACCTGCCTTACTCGCCTCACATTGGTCATAGTTTTTCGTTACTACAACGTAAACAAAGCCGATGACTGAATTTGCGATAAGAAAAAAGTTACTTCAAATGACCTCAGAAATCTTTTATTTTCTGATTGTGTGTAACTTTTTGGACACCCTCTATAATTGCTTGTAATTTCAGTTTGTCAGAGATATTTTAGTAATTAAGGCGCACTGCGATAATTTTCGTAATTTGGACAGTGTTCGATCGTAAAAATGAGTCGAGCGAAGAAAAATTTGGAAATAAATCGTAATAAACAAAGGAAATAATGAAAATATTTTTGCGGGAAACAACATACTGCAACGGATAGCATGATATATGATAATTTCATTTTATAAAATTCTCACTCAACTGTATTTCTAAGGAAATGTGGTCACATTCGATACGCTTTATTTGTGAACAAAGATTGTTGAGACTAGAAATAGCGATAACTGCATATTGTATTTGTTCCCAAACAGAAGAACACGTAGACATAGTAACTTCCGACAATGTTTGCAACCCTGCATTACAACCTGTATTGAGTTGTGAGGAACAAAAATTATACGATCGGGAAACGAATTTTGTCTACCACCAGAATTTTGTGAAGCTAAATTATTGTTGCTCTGCATTACAGTGTGTTATTTCTCCCGACAATATTGCAATAGTTTCCTATGTCAGTTACGATTTATTCCACTATTTTTGATGCGTCTATATTTATGATCGAACACTTTCTAAATTACGGAAATTATCGGAATGCACCTTAAATACAAAAAGATCTGTCACAAACTGAAATTACAAACAGTTATATACTTATATTTACATTATGTAGGTTAAAGTCAGTAGATCCCACAAAATATTTTCAAATCTAACATGCGTCCTAAAATAACTCTAATAAAAATAAAGTTTTCAAGCTAAAATTTTTACTATGATTCGTGTACGAAATATTGAAGAAAATTCCTTTTAAATCTTGCAATCTGATAAAACACAATCTGACAAAAAAAAACGTATTTGTTACTCGAAAATGGAAATAGAGAAAACATGACTGCTTGGATCATAGAACAGCTGCATGACTATAGTGCTAAATTGAAGCTTTACTGATTGATGCAGCAAATAGTGCTGTATGCGGATCGTTTTCAATCGATCTATTTACATGCAGACTGCGTTTAGATAATAATGAATTCAGCGGTTCAGTTAATTGAAATTCTACTACACCATAGAGAAAGTAACTCAACTTTATGCGAAGTTCAAACAGTTTCTTACCTGAGTTAATCAAAAAGTTCAAGTAACATAACAAATGATCTGTCGTAAGAAATTCTGATCAGATTACCAGTTACTTCTTCTCATTCGATTAAACGTAAACACTGAAAACTTGAACTAGAAAACAAACAATAATTTAAGTCCAAAATATCTTATTAAAATATATATTAAGTGAAATAACGAAAAAATCTAAGAGAGAAACACTTTCACTCGAACGAGAATAAAGTTTTCAAGCTGAAATTTTTACTATGATTCGTGGAAGTGATATTGAAGAAAATTGTTTTTAAGTCTTGCAATCTGATAATTTTGTCACAAAAGTATTATTACTGAAAAATGGAAACTAAACTAACGCAAAATTATTTACAGATATCTAACCAGAAGAATAATACAATATTTAAATCTTTGCTTTAAAAACATATTATCTTTAATAAAGTCTATGCTAAACTCCTATAATCTTTAAAACAAAAACGATTAAAAAACGACATAAAAAATACCTATGCTCTAAAAAATGCTTTTACTATCATTCTATTCAGATCGAATAACGATAAAGTTAATGAATTAATAATTCTATTTTTAAATTCAATCAGTAAAATCTGAGTATTGTAGGAATTCCTTACCGCAAAATATGTTTTCCTTGTCTGCCACCGAACGGATCGTTTGTTTATTACTAACTGGTCCACGAACAATATTAGGCTTCTCGAAGATGTACCCTTCGTGCATTATAAACAGCATCCGCCTTTTCTAATTGAAGAGACTGCGGCGTTTGATCTCATTAACAGCGTATTGTGATTTATGCGCGTGTTTTTGAAACAAATGATTTGCGATTGCTCGGATTACAACTTTGACGTAAGCGTCTTTGTATGGTATGTCATTGACCGCGCTCCTACTGACCTGAATCATGCGTATCGCTATTGGTACATTAGAATGAATGCGGGAAGTTTGTAATCGTTAATTGATACCTTGACTTGATATCTTTCTTTTTAATTCCTAATAAAAACGCTATACCACTTTTTTGGATAGTACAAACATTTTTTTAACATCTATTGAAAATTTCACATTGTTTATGTTTTACAAGTTAGCTGCTTCGACGTTAATTAATAACTGGTATGTTAGGTTCATAAGTGATCCCAGCGTTGTATTTAAATTATATATCCTTGCCAAAGTTTATATTATTTTATACACCAGTTAAGATTAAGAATTAATAGATACATTGTCTAGAATTCGATTAACAGATCTTTTTGCGCTATTTATTTGAGGTCTATAGTGTACCGAATATTTTAATTATTTTTATAAAAATCATTGTGACAGCTAAGGCTTAGTATTTTTAAAATATGATCAATCTCACTAACAAGATATTAAATTTATATTACTCTTACATCCTGAAATGTTAATAATGTTGAGAGTATCGCAGAACTAGCATGTCTGCAATCAAACAAATTTTTCTTGATAAGAAAAATTGTTTTGAAAATGTTTCTCTCAACATTATTAACATTTCAGGATGTAAGAGTAATATAAATTTAATATCTTGTTAGTGAGATTGATCATATTTTAAAAATACTAAGCCTTAGCTGTTTAACGTTTCTGTTACGTTCGCGGCACTCTCGTGACTCATACTATATTCATTACTGGAGCAGATTGGAACAGACTGCAGTGTCCCACTAAACAAAAATAATATTAAATTTTATTTCAATGACATCATAATATTTACAGTAGTAGTACTCTTTAGATATGCTTACTCAGTTATACGCAACGATCAATGTAATTGCGTTATACATTACAGTAATTAAACAACATTTAGAAGCGACCATATTATTATTGCGATACTTACATCTTATAATTTATTTATGCCGGTAGAAAACTAAGGTAATAAAATGATTTTTTTCACAGGTATTACAAGGTCTATTGATCGCATCGGATAATAGATGAAAATTAAATAATATTAAGTGTATAATGAATACATTTTGGCCAAGTGTTCTTTAATCTCGATTAATTACTTTTCATCGCAAATAAATTATTATGCGAATATATTCGAGTGTCGTATAAAACTATTGTAATAAAGTTCCTCTTGTTGACAGTATTTCGTAGATTCCAGTCTACATATCCTGCTACTATTTAAAGCACGTAAAATACACATTCTTCATGGAAACATTCTTACAGTTTTATATTACAAATAAATGATCTCTAAAGTAAAAGTCTTAGCTTGAGTGTAACTCATAAAATATAATAGTAAAAATATTTCTATTGCTGACACAGACATTTCCGTGAACTGCTGAGAGTGTTTCTAAACATTTTAACAAATACAGAATATTATTCAACAAATGATACTAAGTGTGTGCTAAGTGTGGTACTAAGTACATAAAACAAGGGACACATAGAAAGTTTCTGTGATAATTTATTTCCCCATTTGATAATTTCGGCAGACTTAAACGATTTTACTTTTACGTATTTCATCCACTCATTTCTATCACAATCTAATTATGACAGATATTCACTTTCTTAGTAATCGTTTTGGAACTAGGTCTTATGCAACATTTATTACGTATCATAATTATGTCCATAGGAACAGATTTTCTCGCAAACGACAATTGTTTATTTCGATCTCTGGTTTCAAGCTACGAGGTATAGGTGTTGCTTACAGTTACGGTTCAAAGCGGTTGCCTAATCGAAACTGAAATTTGAATGCTCCCTAAATCGTTAGAGTTCCATCGTTCAGAAACGACGCGTTAAATCTTTGTGGCGCTGGATCCCTTTCTACCATTGAATTCGCAATTATCGAGTTGATTTTGTATCGCTTTGAGCGCCATAGCAGTCAGCATCAGACATTAGTTGCGAAGGTTACGTCTGCACGAGCATCCGTACAGTCACTTGCGGCATATAAAACGATAGAAGACTCTGTTGCAATGACAGTGCCAGAAATAAGAGTTCGACGATCGTTCGAGTGCGGTCATTCGGTAAATTAAGCCAGAGGCCGGCAAAGGGACACAGTAGTCGCGCGGTCTCAGATGACCAATCAAAGACAAGGCCTCTGGAAAAATAATTGGACACAATTGTTAAATTGTGCATTTCCTGATAAAAGTAGACCGGCCATGCCGGAACACGGTCTCGTTGACAATTTTGCCGAAAATTTTTAAAACGCGCTACTGCTTGCCCCGAAAATATCTGATTTACCAGTGCAAATCCGCGAAAGGGCGAACTTTTAAACATTTATGCACATGCTATTTTCAGGGTCAATCGAGAATCACTACAGCACATAATTAAACACCGAATTGTCTTATTAGGATATATCTATTCTCCGACGAGACTGATGTAATCACAGTTCTGTCAAAAAGATTTAATTGTTACGGTTTCGTAGGAAATTGTATGCATCTTAAATGTAGAAGGTAATATCAGTATAGTCAATATTTATTATTTTTACTTAAATTCGCGATTCCAATGTTCCCCTCATTGTGCTCGTAATGTGAAATACTGCATTTACCCAATATGGAGTAACGTGCTATATCGATTTTACTCATTTGAATGCATTGCCTTCATTTTAAAACAAATAGAACTTATTATCTCTCATACAAAGGATAAAGTTTGTCATTTCTCCGACAACGACGAACAAAAAGCATTATAGTTATCGATTAAAATTAATTAATATCTCTATAAAATTGACGCCTATGTACTTGTTGTTCTAATGATATATTATAATTGACCAAACGTTTATTTTAAGTTTGAATTCAATTTTTTATATCTGAACAAAAAATATCTTTTAAAAGTTTTTCCGTAATTGCTTGTACTGTTATAAAATGATCTTTGATCTCATTATGCGCAGTACTTCTCAGTATTCCTCATAGGATTTTCTAATTTAATAGTGTTCCACATTAATAAGAATGTATTTTATTTTAAACTAACTCACCGTGCATTTTTGTCACTTTTTGTACTTAGAAGTTACAATGACGATCACATTAGACTGTATTCGACTTCCTCGAAATCTGTCCACAAAAATTGCGCCTGGCGTTATTACTAGTACAATAATTACTAAAGTGCTCAATTTATCAATTCTTGTAAGATAGAACGGAAAGAATAATGTCTTTTAACGCCTTGACTGATAGTCCCTCGTATGAAGACGACAGAACTATTTGTTCATATATAGAAATTATTTTTTATGTAATTGTACCAAGTAGTCTATTATTTAATTAGAATCTGCAAAATGCCAGGAGCTTGCAAACAATCATTGCTACACTGGAGATTTAAAAATTGTAAACAGCAAGAAAATTACATGAATTTATAATCTAATTTATAAATAAAATATATTCTTACAAAATAATAATTAATTTACAATTCAATTTGTAATTATAATACATGATTATACGATATTAACGAATTTATAATCATAATATATTATTACAAAATATTAATGAATTTACAATTATGATACCATTAAAATATTTCCATTTTATTAAAATGATTGAAGAAAGAAGAATTTTTGTATTTCGTTTTCGCTTGTTGCAATGGATGCAGAAAATTCTTACTCTGTATAAATATCTATTCTTTCATCGAATAAATTACTTTAATACCGTGCAATTTTCTAAGTTGCTGTATTGGTGAAAGTGTTACCTTAAATTTTTTTAATTTAGTTTTGCAATTTCCGACTCACCACGTCTACGAAAATTGTTTCTAAACTATCCGGTGACCGGCGACTAGTTCCTAGTGGACCAACCACCCCACCCAATTGAATAATTGCAAACTGGTCGTCGTTGAATCACACGATACGCAAACCGCCGAGTGATTTGCTGTTACGTGTTCACTGTAAGACCTCTCGAGTTGTCTGTAATTGGAACTGTGGCCAACAATTAATTGACAATCGATCATGGTACTGTCGGTCTCCTTGTAACAACTGCGCCAACAGCAGATTTTTTCCAATTGTTTATTAAATACAATATTTAACAACATGATAATATAATTAAAATGGTACAAGCATTAATAATGTTATTAATCGTGAGAAAATTGAAACGTTCTTATTCTTAAAAAAAAAACAATTAACAGTTAAATGATTAACTGTACAGAGCTCGAACGAATTCTAGGAGATTCCAACGTTTAATGAAGAATGCGATTAAAACTAAAAAAAGAAAAATGGAATAGCAGTTATCTAAGTACCACTTAACAATAAATAATTAGAGACGAACGATATCTTGGTGTACTAATGTCTATTTTACAATTGAATTCGATAGCAGGGATTGATATCAATTGAGAACTGAAGTGGCATTCTTTTTCTTGTGTACGATCGCGATCATTGCCAGCGATTGTGTCGATATGATCTTCATTGCATAGGAGCAGATATCGATTCTTTGGTATCAAGTGCACGTGCATAGGCGTGCATCCGAGTGTAAAGTTACTTTGCATCCCAAGCCGGGAGAAATCTATGTTCAATGTTAACCATGTTATTAACCGCTACGTTTAACTTGAGATCATTGTGACAAAACTGTAGGAGTTTCTTTTATTAAACGATAGCTTCAATAATGCAGTTTTAAACTATGAACTTATTCAAAATTGACTTTTCAGACATTCTTAATTTATATGCATTTCTCGGGTCTTTAAATGTAGATTTGGCAATATGGGAAAAATTGTTTTTCAAAAAATTGTGGGAAGGGACCAATTCTCGGGATATTACGCCATCTGCGAAACCAACGGAGCCGCGTTTAAAGAAAAATGCGCATTTTCGACAAACGCCGCTTTATATTCAGGAAATCGATACTTGAAGTAGGACGCCGGCATTCATGTCGCAAAAAGTGGATCGCTCTTCGACTTAGCTCTCCACTCTTCTAATTCCATACTAAAAACGACAAGATTTTTGGTTTTCCTGTTTTCGATTCTATTGCAGCCAATGAACGTTCAAAAATACTCTGGTTGAATCACCATAATTTTGAACGTGCTTATTATTTCTAGATACAACAGACGTGTTCGCGATATGCGAAAATCAATTACACAGTTTCAAATTGGCATACTCATTTCTTTTTAAAAAATATGTCCAAATTTCCAATTTTCAGTTGTCTGAGCAATGAACGACCCTACTTCATTACTTTTGTCTCTGGAACAATGGGTCATTATTTTTGATGACAAGAAAAGTTGTTTATTCTGTTGAAAGATCCGCGAATAGAACTGCAAACTTTTAAATTGGAATGTTTTCCAGTTTCCCTCCAAGAAATTATCAAAGTTGCCTTCATTTCTCAGCTGTCATAGCTGGAAACCGACCCTAATTGATCGTTTTCCTCCACGGGATATTTGACCATTATGCTCGCGTATAAAAAATGTATTTGTCCTCTCTAAAAATCCGTGAACACGACTGCAAGTTTTGAAATTGCTGAGTCTGGTATTTTTCTGTTGAAAGACTCCCAAACCTAGTTCCCTTTTTCGTCTGCCAAAGCAAGAGGACGACCCTAATTGATTATCTTCGTCCTCAAAGTAGTTGATGGTTCGCTGCTCGGGCACAATAGATTGCGTTCCCATATACAGGGTGGATCGTAGGAAATGGATACTTAAATGCCAGAACTGAAAACTAAGAGAATCTTTTTATATAAAATTTATGCTATTTGCGAACGGAAATACGGACGGTATAAAAGAGTCTTTCGTTTCGATGATATTCTCAAGGTCACCTGAAAGCAGCCGACACTCTTCCAAGCACCGTATTCATTGCGACCTTGGCTTGAAACGTTTAAGTCGGATGAACGAAATACGTAACCCAGGATGCAAATTGAATATTGTTAAAGTATTTGACGATCGTGTTCTAACAAATACGAGTAACACCTGACGAAATAATTTTATTTCTGCTCCATCGAATGGGAATCATGGGTGCACACTACATCGCCGACAACGTCTGCGCGTCTCTTTGGCAATTTCATTTTTGCTTCTCGTTCTCAACAATACGGTCGCGTCAACAGCTTGAGCTTTTCTGCGGCTCGGCGGAGTCAACGAAACAATGACCTGACTGATCTTTTACGATTCGCGTTGCACAAACTCACTCTTTCCACCTTGATCAATAATTTAGGCCGCTATTGATCATAGTTTGGTAGCATTCGGTAAAAATAGCGGCAAATCGAACATGCCTTCGCGAAATACACCTTTGACGATGGAACTATGGTAAACTTATATTTTTGAGTGCGATTGGGCGAGTGTCTCAACAAATTCAAGGTGCGAGCTTTCTCAGAGGAGAAAATGAAGATTCATTAATCTACACGAGTGGACTATTTCGATGACTCCCTGAGACCACTGATTAACACTTGGATTACTTCATCTAGTCGAATTCATTGATCGAAACTGTACAATGCAGTCTGCGTAACGATACATTACCTATCCTTGTCGCGTTATGCTTAACAATTTATTATAAATATACAAAATAGAAAGCTTAATACTACGATTTCCTATAATCAATTTCTCAATTCGATTATGATACAAAAAGTGATGACTTCGCCACGGTGAAGCGGACAAGTGTTTTCTTTGTATAAATAGATAATTGATTTTGTTAATCCGATATGTTGAATGATATTTACATTCATGTTAGTATTTTGCCTTTTCATTCTCTGTTCCGGAAGCGATGAGATTCGTACGTGTGAACAGCGACGTTGTACAAATTGTTAATAATTTATAATAAATATGGAACGCTCGGACAACAAAACGTACAGTTTGTATAGCTTGCAACAATGTGTATTATCCATTCTTTCGAAGAACAACTAATCCATCTCTCTCTCGTTCTCTCTCCCTCTCCCTCTCTCTCTTTCTGCTTGGTTACTAGTTTCTTTAGCACAATTTTCATTAAGTGTAAATAAATTAACCTATGGTAAAGAAGTAGTTACGGCGAACCTCATGGAAACGTACAGTAACGTTAAACTTTCCGAGTTTAAAGTTTAAAGCGTTGCAACAGTATTTTTGTTTTATCTTGCGAGTAGACTGAATTCCTATAACATACACACATTCGCTCCTAGAACTTAACAATTTGCTATTTAGTACTTCTAAAAACATAAATTCATTCACTCCATTATTCTTCATCGTCTTTTAAACCTACCAACGATAAGTGAAACCACTGTCGATCGTCGCTACTCCGAAAATACGAGGAGAAATCGTCTCCTAAATATTTGCAACCCCTATTGGCATCCATTCCCGAACTGTTCCTTCATCTTGAACACACCGAGGAACTCACACGACGTAAATCGGGTCCTTGCACACCGATATCCTCGCTTCCTGAAGGATCCTCAACCTTGGACCCAGGGGCACTCCCATTTTCTGTAACCTCTCTTCGCTTAGATAAGGAAGCTCCACCATTCCAACCTTCTCTTTCTCGAATGCATTCGCATATTTCTGAAAAAAACATATTATTCATGTTAAATGCAAGACTACGAGTAATTCAGAAAACACTTGCGACGAATGTATAGTTTGCAAGGCTACACTAAATTTAAAATTTACCACCGATGATTGATGCATAGTATCTAAGATTATAATAAATTCCGAAGGTATCATTGGTGATAAATTTTTGAACACTATTTTATTACTATTAAATTTTAACACTAGTGATAAATGTACAATATATAAGACACCGATCAATTCTAAACGTGCTATTGTTGATAAATGTATAATGTGCAAGGCTACAATAAATTCCGAGGTATTATTCGTGTGAAATGTTCAAAGTAGAAGGTTGCAATAAATCCCCTTCAACGAATCCATGTTATTCTGGACAGACGATTTAAAATAAAGATTGTCAAAATTAAGACTGTTTCATAAGATATATATGTATAAATAATAACCACCGTACATATATTATTTTCTTGCAATATTGAAACAATGTATCATTCTATTCTTTGATTTATATAAGGTATACTAAAATAAATATTATAAATTATCTTCTTTAATAGCAACTTCATTTTCGTTTAATTAAATAGGGCAAAGGAACTAATCATTTAACGTTTAACAACTTTTGAGACAACTGTACAATAAAAAAGAATGATTTAAGATTATACTCTATTGAAACAATTTTCGACACTTTATTTTGTGTTTTATGAGGACCTAAAATGTTTTAAATGAAACTACCGCCTACAAAATTGAACAAAAATCATAATAGTATAAAAAGTTACGATCAAAAATCATAAAAATGATTAGTCCACTCTACGCACTTATCCACGATTGAATAAAGCAAGATACTAATATTAATGAAGATTTAATAACTTCGTCATTTGAATTGCATCTGGAAAAAATATTCGTCTAACTAGTAGTAAAATACTATAATATTAAGTATCACTATACTATAGTTTATATTTGTATGATTTGAATACATACTTATAATACAGTATATGTATGTATAAACTATACTTACTATAGTACTACACTATACTATGTACTATACTATATTATACATTATGCTATGCCATAACATAAAAATCAAAACAAGAAAATATTTATCTTGTCTAGAGGAAAATTTTTCTTGTAGTTTAGTTGTTAACGGTGATGGTGAAAACAATTTGAGTTCGTTGAAACGCACCTCATACCCAAGTTCCCTCAGGAACAGTCGAATGAGGGGTGGTTCCGTGCCGAAGAACTTGGTCAGTTTTTTCACCCTGGAAGGATTCGAGAGGGCAGGTAACTCCGAGTCCTTGATCAACGGCTGCGACTGTGACCTCACCATCGCCATGCTCGTCTGTGTCCTCAGTGCCGCAATCTCGCCCCTTATGTTCTCCATTTCCTGCGAACACCTGGTAGTACTGAATTTTGGAAATTCCAGTTTCTCCTACCGCCTAGTTTACTCGTTCAAAATTCTTATCTCGCTCTTTCTCTCTCTCTCTCTCTCTCTCTCTCTCTCTCTCTCTCTTTCTCTCTCTCTCTCTTTTTCGTTTCATCATTCTTCCGAAACGTAAGTTCACTGTGAAATATTAACGAGGTTTTCTTACCTGTATCATCAGATGCTGCGTCCTCATCTCCGAACTCAGGTGAGCCACCGACCTCGCCAGTGTGACCACATGGGACTCTAGTCGCTGAAAGCGCTTATTGATACTCTGTGAACAATTATGACAAATTACTAAAACTACAAAATCAATCCTTTGTGCGAATAGATTTTTCGAAAAATATTTATACCACGGAATAACGTTTTCGATCAAATATAAAATAACACAACGGTGGAAGTGATTACTGTGCTCAAGTAGAATTTGACATAAGATTTACTTGCACAGATTTCATGAAACAAAAATTTGTAAACTTCACAGTACCATAGTTACCCGTAATTTTATTATGTCCTCTGAGAGGAGACATACGAGTGCAAAAGGTTAAAGGAAGAAACTAAAAATTTATATAAAGACTTCTTTGTAGGTGACAAATATGGTATGCCAAATATTTAGTTTACTAAACCGCACAATATATAAGTAACTGTAGATTTCTTTCTTGGACCGTGAAATAGGATGCAGAGTTTTTATTTGAAATTTCTTGTCCCGTTGGCAGAGGTATGAATTTGCATAAATTCCCTGAGTATGATTATAATAACGATAATGCGCAGAGAATCGTCGAAATGAAACAGTAAAACAAACACTCACGACGACGAACTGACCTTAATGTCTTTGGCTTTCTTCATTCTGTCGTCGATCGCGTGGGATCTGCGTTTGTCATGATGCCTTGTAACTGGTCTAGATGAAACAGATGACGTGGGCAACGACGAGACGGAACCGTAACTAATAAGGCCTCTGGTCTTCCGTCTTTTCTTCACGCTGCCGCCAAGCAGTTTTAACACCTGAGATCACCAACGAAACATTAATATAGAAATAAATGAACTTGATCAACGATGTTAAAGTACTGAATTTATTTAAATTTTCATACAGACAGTAACATTAAATCAATGTTCATGATAAGTTCAAAACCTTGATCAACGATATTAGGTCATTTTGGATTTGTCTATTTTTTTACAGACATCGAAAATAGATTGGTACCTGCAAATTCCTAAAAGATCTTGATGATGAGAGTTTAACTATTCTAGAATTATTTATACTTTTGTGTACCAAATAGTAATACGGCAAATAAAAAGAATTTGATATACATAAGAACTTCGAGTAAATTGTTTACCGTCAATGTTATATGTTTCTGACATTATTTATATTTGTATGCGAGCAGTAAACGTAAATGGTCATCCATAAAATGCCTACCAACTTGGAAAAGCGGAAATTGTTTTCCGCTATATGTATACGAGATGGTCCACGCTATTTGTGTGCCTCTTGGTACACTTATTTTTTTAAAGAAAAATCCGCGGTTTAGGAGATATGAAGATCAATTTTCTTTTCTTTTATTGAATACTGTATTTTTGATATCACAATAAGGAACAATAGTGAATTCATAATATTCGAATTTATTATCCCTAGACCTGATAGCTAACGAGTAATTTTGCTTCATTTTTTAACATTTTTACATTTCTCTGCCCTGCTGAAATCCGTGATCTCTAACTTGATATTACGCGAAGAAAATGTCATATTTTCACACAAACGATAAAACTAAATGAATATAAAACCGTTCGCTAGCTACCCCGACTGAAATACTGTAAATTCATGTTAAAGATAATTACATTTAAGTTCTTATGTATCTTACCTCGCTGTACATGTTCTCCAAGCCTTCCAGCTGCTTTCTGATAGTCCTCGCGTCGTTTGTGCTTAAGTCGGAGTCGCTTCTGTCCAGCATGGAGTCTAAATCGAGTCCAGTCGTCGTCGAAGTTAGGTCTGCTGCTTCGACACCAAAAACTGAGAAGGTAGCAGAGATTTGTAACTAATACTAGAGGCAATTATGAAACAAGATAGCCCATTTATGGAAAGACCACTTACGGTGAGAAAACTTCTTCGCAGCTTCTTTCCTGGACAGCGAGGCGCCGCGATGCTTCGAACTACCAGATAATCCTCTTTTCTCCAAGGCCTTACTGTAATCGCTGTAATTAGGTTTCGACCCGTATGGTAAGCTAGAGGACCCAGAAACATGCATTTGTTAAAGTTGTTAAGAAAGCTGCGAAACTTGTTAATTATCGCAGGAGTACACGACAGACCAAAAGTACCAGGACACATATAACAAAATTTGATTAGTCTGTAAGAAACATACTACGAACGAAATTAGTATAGTTCATATATTGCTACATTTATTTGGAATATTAAGATATTTTTTTTAAATAAGATATTGTGATATCAATTGATATTGTGACTTTATCATAGAATAATCAAATACGTTGGTATGAATCTATTATATACGTTTTAAAGCATTATTAAAATATTTTACTGTCTAATGAAATAAATTTTAATAAGTCACACACTTTAAGATTTGTGTATGGTATGATACTTTCAGTTGAGACTAATTTTTTTTAAAAATAATTTTACATAAGGCAGCATCGATCAATTGTGTTCGAATTTGTCAAGTGTCCAGATACTTACCCGAAGGTTTCTGCAAATATTTAGGGATCAGTTCGTAGATTGTTAGTTGCACAAGATGCAAATACTAGTTACAAGTAAACTTAAAATAGTAATACGTAACGCTGTTATAGATATGTTAGAGAGGTAACTAACAATAATTAATATACGCAAGTTCTGCAAGCAGAATGACAGCTCAATATTAGGAATTATTCAAAGACTACGGAGGTAAAATTGTTTCGAATAGTAGAAGTAAAATCAGGAATGTTATTCTACATTGTTTAATTAATTTTGTTATGCAGATCCAGTAGAAGTCCGAAACAGTTCATGCGAACGAATTGCGTAGTTCTGTCCTAATGTTTTTAAAAAAAATGGTGTGCTCGTAAAATAAGTTGACCGAAAAGTCTTCTGCTAGTCTGGTTACGACACAGTGTGATCGCCTGGTTGCCCGGACAGACGGTTATCGATATTTCGATCTACTCGAAGAGGAGAATGAATCGGAAGCAACCCGGGGCAGTGACCGGAAGTGACATCGGTTACGAGGCGAAGAGATCTCTGTTGGAAGTAATGTTACCTCGCTGAGTATCGATTTCTCGGCGTTCTGGGACTTTCATGGGGCGAGAGCGGCGGCAATGGTGGCGTCACTGATGATACACTTTCGGATAGCGTCGAATGCGCCATAGCGGGCACATCTTTCGGCTCCAAAATGCTCCTTAACTCGGATTCCACTATGTCCACCCACACGGAGTCTTGCACTGTCGCGATAAACCAAACGGTCATTCGATTCCCTTCGAAGATCCGCAAAATTATTTATGATTTCGTCTAGGAAAGCGCTCTTGACCTTTACGAATTTATCACGTATCATTGCAACTTTGAAATCATTTAACCTTAGAGCGTTGACGTATGTCAAATTGACTCCCAACACTAGTACCGCTGTACATCGTATTTATTCTACACCACTACAATAGTTGAGCTTATCAAATTGGTTCCGTATCGCTAATGGCACCACTAATGATAGGGAGTCAATTTAATGTCAAGCCACCATATTTGATATAGAGTCAATTTGACGTCACGTTATTACCAGTGGCATTAAAACAGTGGTCACGACTTGGAAATTAATATTAATTTGTAACATTCATCGGTGTCATTGATTGTATCATTGATCGGTGTCATTGATTGTATGATGCAGATCTTAATAGGACTGATTTAAATGGACCACCCTGTGTATAAACGCTTTGGCCTGTCGATGACAAAAGGGTTGATAAGACACCGCTGCTCTACTTTCGATGAATACAAATGTCGGTCAAACCCTAATTTTAATTAATTCTTTCTATTAACTCTTTGTCCCGAGATTTCTTTCGCAACGATAATTACAACTTTTCAAACGTCGCGTCTTCTAAAAGAAAAGGAAACTTTATCTTTATTATACATTTGCTTCAATGATTAATAAAATATATGTAACAACATAATAAAGTTTTACTTTGTTTTTATAGGAATGAATAATCCACAAGTTTAGTATAAATTCATGTCTAGTAAACTCTGTTCGGAATCTTCGTCGAGAGTCTGACTCGATATTGTACAAGAAGAGATTAAATCAGTGTCGGCGATTAAACGAATACAGGGTGTCCTTAAAAAATATGGACAGCTTTCATATCTCGTTGGAAACAAAACAGTCAGAAATATTGAAATGTAACGTAAACTATTTTATAAGAAAACGTTTTAAGTTTATCTGCAAAGATTTTAACAATTTTCTGTCTACATGGTTTTTACCAATATTTTCTTAATCCATGCCCTATACTGCACCTTTGTTACAGAAGTCAAAGACATCAGTCCCTTTTCAAAATTAATAATGATCCGAAGCTTTTAAACTATTAAGCTTCCAATATATGTATATAATTCTAAATTTTTATCAAGGTTTCAAATCACGGTTTACTTCTCTTTTTGTATAAGAATCGCAGAACAGACCTGGAGGATGAGTCTGATGCTCAGGAGGAGGTCGTCTTCCGCTGGAGTAGACAGCCGATCCTCTCCCCGAGTCCACATTAGATGAACTCTGACCGGCTTTATCGTAATCCGATCCAGATCCTTGATTCTGAATCTTCAACCGCCCTATGCCATGTTCCAGCTCGTCTTTCTTAGAGTCTAACTTCACGGCAGAGTCCTTCCCGTATTGATTGTCCCTCTTGCTTTCGTTGATGACCTTCGTCGCGGACGGGTTCCTAGCCGCGTCTTCTGCGTTATCTTTGGATACTTTAGAGCTATAGTGATTCTCTTCGACTCGCTTCTGCAACTCTTCGATTCTCTTTTGAACCGACGTGCCCTCCGACTCTTGGCTCTCCTGGCCAGAGACTCCGTCCGGGTCTCGTTTGGAACATCTGATCGCCTCATCTCTACGGAGACCGAATCTGGTTTCCGGTCTGTATTCGTCGTTCCTTTGAGAGTCGTTTCTATTGAATTCCCCGTGATTCTCTACGGTGATTTCGTACCTGTTAACGATAGCCTAGTTTTAATAGAAATTGAAGGTAATTTGCTTCAGGTTAAACTAACAACACTGTATCCACTGACAATTTTCTATAATAGTACTCTTAAAATCGAAGATTTAATGAGATATTATGTTTATCAATTTAATGAGATATTAAATAACAAAATAAGGTTATAAATATATTATATAAATACAATATAAATATAATATGATGATAACAGATAATTAAAAATTCTGTCGACAACTTTAACGCTATAACTATCGAACTGGCTAAAATGCTTTTTTTGCAGATATAGAAATTATAAAAACTTTTCTACAGAAAACTTATCTTATGAAACCTTTTATTCAAGCATACATTTCAATAGAAATCGTATAAAGTTTAAAAATCTTGATATTATTGTAAAACATACATCAATCATGATTAGTTCCCGGTTCTAATGTAAATACGTTTACTGACACATGAATCATAAGTTAGGAGTCTTCATTAGCTCTTGTTTGTTCAGTTTTTCTGATAAGAATGAAGATTCAATACTAAGATACTAGACTTAAACTATAATTCAATTCAATTTACTAGGCTTATAGAAAAATAGATGGATACTCTCCGCTTCAAATTAAAATGCATTTTCCTGCACTAACCTCACAGCTTCAACAAATCGATTTTCAAATAAACAACTACGTTTTATTTTCTCTAGAAATACCGAAGAAACTACATAATTTAATAAATAATGATTATATATGAATAATGATTGATGAAATAATTGATTAAATAATGATGATAATGAAATAATGTTAATAAATAATGATTAAGAAATAACGATATTGTCTCTAAAACATTCCTAGACCCTTCTTGAAACGAACAGCCTTGAAAAACAATGTTCTTGTCTTACCAAAGCATCTACCATACCTTTCCTTGTCCAGTCGATCAACAGTCAAAGGTTTCATGGGTTCCACAGTGTTTCTAGTCTGTTCGTTAACCCGCTCATCCTCGTAGCATAACTGAGGTTGCGAGACAGCCTTTTCGATGCCCTTGGTCGAATTCCGTTGTTGGAACTCGATTTCCTGGTTGCATTCCGTCTTCATGTACACCTGGGGTACGCCGTACCTAGGTCTACCCTGGGCGTAGTGATAGTAAACCTCCTGTCCGGAGAGCCTAAGTTCCTGCGTCTGCCTCGACGTACTCGGCAGGTCGATCTGAGACCTTGACATCGCCTGTCTCGCCTGCTGATACTGCTGATAGGACACGTTGTTAGAAAAGTACGGCTGTTGCACGTTCCTCGCACCCGTTTGACTGTTCTGCTGCTGGTTGACCATTTGCTGTTGATGTATCTGCTGGATTAGTTGCCGCTGGTGCATGTTCTGCGCGTGTTGCTGCGCGAAACGGGGACTCTGATGATGGTTCTGATTCTGGTGCAGCACCTGCTGAGGACTTTGGAAGGTTTGATTTGATTGTTGCATCCCTGTGTTCACTTGGTGCTGTTGCATCGGCAGGCCGTGCGTTTTCTGTGTCGGCGTGCTTTGGCCCTGAAACGGAAGGATCATCGGCGAGGAATTAATTACTTTCGGAGATCGCGATGATGAGAAACTATATTTCGAAGTATTCAATTTATATATTTGATTTATTTCGAAGTATTTGATTGAAGCTATGGAAAATAGGTGAAGTTTCGGTGGTTTTATGCAGCACAATTTTCTAATGTTTTGATCTTGAAACGTAACGCACGATCTTTTGAAATCGTGCTGGCAGAAAAATCGAAGTGAAATTAGAAAGCATCGCATGCACTTCACCGATAAGCCGGCCTAATTGGGTTGTTCTGTTGCGTGTTATCTATGTTGCAAGTTGAAAATAATAGGTCTCCGAGTTTATGCGTTTTCCATGATATTGGTAATTATAATAATGTATGCTTCAAAGTGAAAAAGCGTTGTACGAGTTTCATTAATGCTTTTACCGAATTTTTTAGTTTCACAGTGTCTGTAATTAATGGAAACGAGTGAATTTTCCTTGTAGATATTCCTCGATTTTTTAATCCCTTAATATAACCTTAAACTCGAGAAAAAACATGAATTTCCAGTTTATCGTAGACTCGCCCGGATTTTCCAGTGCTTGGCGTTCGATTCTAAAACGGGACAGGTACGATAATAATCTGTGAAAAATTGGAATCGCAGAAAAAGTAATTGCAACGTAAGAAACATGGCGAGTTTGTGGTTTAGTCTAACTGGATTGCTCAGTCGCGCGTTGCCTCTAACAGAGCGATTCGGAGAAATTAGGTGAATTTTCTGTGACGTAGGTTTCCCTCGGTTTTCTAACCGAGTTCTGATACAGCATGTTGCACTAGGTCGCCGGTACTTTGCGTATCAAACAGTTTATAGACGAAATTAAAGTAACATCAACGCAAAAGTAGTTCACGGAGCACGGAAGGAAATCGAAAATTACCTGGCTCTGAGAGTTCTGATGGATTCCTTGATGCAATTGCTGACTCGGCAGTCCAGACGGTCCCTGGACAACGTATTCCCTCGCGACATTCTGCACCTGCTGGCTACCACCTGTCGCTGATTGGCCGAAGCTGGGAACTTGCGTTTGATGGACCGTTTGAACTCCTCCGGTTGGTGCATGGTGCGTCACATGGAGCTGCGCACTTTGACCTGGCAAATTAGGTTGGATCTGCGAGGTAGGCTGCAGTTGGCCAGGAAGTGGTACGTTCTGTTGATTGCTCAGGTAACTGTACGAGTGTCCGTACTGACCTAAACAAGCAGAATTTCGAGTAAGTGTCGGTAAGCAGGCCAGGCGAACTTCACTTCAGAAACTTCACTTTAGAAACATCACTTCGCAATTAGACAGCGGATTTTTTAAACAAAAATATAACGGCTAACTGATCTTGCTTAGGCTCGTATATGATTTGATTTAGCAATTTTCTTCACAATATTTTTTTAAGGTACTGCTTGTAGAGGCGTTAGTTTTTCTACATACTTTAACACTAAACCTATTATAGTCTGAGTGACCGGTTTCACAATTTTCATTTTAATATTGCTGAAACTACAGACATTTGAAATATAAAAAACGGAAATATAAAATATGAAGATGATAAAATTAGTGAAGATTATAAATAAATTCGAGTCTCGTTGTTCTTATAAAGCAACATGCGTTGGTCATTTTTAGTGTTCGATACGTATAGTGTCAACGAAACGTATGAAAACTGCAATTTATTGTCAACAGCTATACAGTTAAATAACAATATTTATCTTCAAATCCAAATAGATCCAAGCCACATGGTTCAAGAAATAGAGTAAAACTCGTATAAATTCCTTATCAATATCATAATTTGACGCCCATTAAATAATATAATTTACCAGTGACATATACAAAGAAGAATCTTTTGACACTAATGCATTTGTAAAACTTTTACCTTATTCCTCATTATTTGATAATTATCTTTCTATATGTACACTATTTTTGTATTAGAAGCTGTTATCATATATTAGATAATTGTTAAAAAATAAAATTTTATATTGGATAAAATTATAAAAAGGCAAGAAATAACAGCAAGAGTAATAAATGCAATACATTTTGATCCTATACTAAATTTTTACATTGATCAATGTATGTCTAAAACATCGAAAATAACACAATTTTACTAAAATTAGTATCTGATAAAATATGACTGCATGATAGAGTACAATAGAAGTTTCTGTGCAATCTTGTGATATTTTCTTAACATTATTCATTTATTAATGCTTCAAACCAGAAGGTTTATTATCAAATATTCAATTACGTTAATTTTATTGTATTTCTGTGAATTTCGATTTCGCAATTAACTTGTTTCAGAATTTGTACTTACCGCATGTATTTTTAGGGTATTGCTGCATGTTAACAGAGGGTTCCTGCGCCCTCGGTTTCCCATAGATCCCCTCCTTCTTCTTGGCTTCTTCCTCATCGATGCTTCTACTGGATTTTCGCAATTCCTCCGTGACGTTATTCAAGCTAGCCTCTGGTTCCGTTTCGGTGTCCTTCCGACTCTGGCCGAAACGGCTGGATATCATGTCTTTGATCGTGTGATACGTTCTCGAGAGGGACTTGGTCTTCTCCTCATCGATCTTCGTGTTTCTCGTCGCTGCTGTCGCCGCTGACGCCGACGTCGACCTTCGAAGAGACGGCGATTATGTTGGGAAAAGGGATTATTCAGCGACAAATTATGGGAAATATTTACGCGTAGGACTCCGGAGGGTGGTAGCTCCTTCCTTGGCTCTCCTGTCTCACTTCTTGCATCTGAGTTCCCTGAAAAGATTTTTCGAATACTTGCAATTCCTCGTGCCGTAGGAAATCGATCGAATTTATATGGAAATCGCGAAACTCTCCGGTTCTAGGTAAATTCTAAATTGTTGCCCTTTCGAAATGCATAGCTTTCCGCTCGAATAGTTCTTTTTGATTTCGAGATATTCCGATCGCATTGCTTTATCCTGTTTCATTCAAGTAGAGTATTTTCATGTAATTGTGAAATTTTTCTTTCTGTTACGTTAAAATAAAAAAATATAATTATTTCTTATTTTTGAAATTGCGGAGTTTCGATTTCAAAACTAAACATTTCGACAAGAATTAATTTTTAATTTTTAATTGCGACTTTATTATTCAGTATATTGTTTTATTCACGTTTGATGCTTCCACGAAATTATATCTTTTTAAAATAGAAACTGATCGTTTTATTGTACATATTGTTTCATTTAAATCCAGTTAAAATTCATGATGTTGACTTTCAACCTTTTTGTCAACCTAATATGTAAACTTAATTATTTCGTCATATTACAATATATATATCAACTGAATCTAAGAGCGATGTTTATGCATATTAGTGGAATTTCATTGTCATAGAGATAAATCGAAAAAATTCATCAAACTTATGCTGCATACTGAAATACTTAGCACGCCTTCGTTCTAAGATATTGAAATTTTATGATCTCATTCAAGTATAATGCCTTCATGCAACTAATTGCAGAATTCCATTGTTGACTTTTTTAGACGATCCTTTAAAGCGAAATTCGAATCACTGAAGGATCAGATCGTATATTTAATTTGGTACTGAGCAGGTACGATTTCTTCGGACTAATGACAGTCATGACTCGATCTAAATGTTCCTTTCAATGTTCTTTGCCAGTTATGTCGTAATTTCAGTACGAACTTCACATTCATTAGGAACACGAGATATCTAATTAGACTGGGTATCTTGCTACAAACAAGTTACGACTAATTACGTAATACGCTCTCAGAATGACGTTAAGCGATAACGAGCAAACAAACTGAGCCACTTGCTATCGGGAGCATTAATTTGTTGATAGAAAATGCAGACCCTAGAAGTGGTTGCTGGTACGCAAACCTTTCCCAGATGCTATTTCCTTCGCAACCGATATAGCTTAGCGCAACATAGAACCAAACAGCCAATAGGGTTTTACAGATCGGAACGGATTCGACTAATTAAATAAACATCCATTAAATATCTGTGCGAATATTAAAGGCGCTACAAAGTGATACATTTCATGAACAAACTTTGTTAATTATGGAAATGTAAGTAATATAATTTTTACAAAAAGATGTTGCAATCTTTTCAGATCCTAACATTTTTAATATTTTTTGTTACAACCCCTGGCGTAAAATATTCGACAAAACAAAGGTAATCTTAAAATTAGTTATAAATCAAGAAAATATTTGCGTAAAGAGGGATATATTTCCTTTTATAAGTTAGAGAAGGGAAGACCCTGATATAGAATGTTTTTTGATCATTCCTATTGCCGTCTTCGTTGTTTTAAATATTACAAATTATTGTAACGCTTTTTCCATCTACTTAAGCTTCCACATAACGAAATGCTATTTTATATCTGGTAAGAAATAAAGAGAATTTTCTTACGTATACATTTGCACTACCATTTTTCATTTCGTATTTCATATTTCATTCAACAATTATCTGCACAATCTTAACCATACGTTTTCGAACAGGGATAATAGCACAATTTCAATTCAAAAAGAGTAAAAAATTACATGCATGTCTCGGTAAATATGAAATTTTTCTCAAGACTTTTGTTCAATTACTTTGACGGTTTAATGATAGCTTCGATTTAGAAAATTCTCATTATATGTGTGGCATGATTGTTTTTCATAGGGCGTAATAACAAAAAGGAAAACGTCGCGGGGACAGGTTGCCCGGATTCTCCGTAAACAATTCTCTATCGAAGAGAGGACATCGGACGGTTAATGGCAGCATGTTCGTTTAAACCGCAGAGAGAATTTCAAAGTTGTCGGACTGAATCCTCTGATTCGTTGAAAAGGATGTGGTTGGAATAACAACCGATATTATCAAACGAAAGGAGAGGAAGAGGAAGAGAGACAGAGAAAGAAAGGAAGAATGAGAGAGACATAGAAACAGACACAGACAGACAGACAGAGAGAGAGAGAGAGAGAGAGAGAGAGAGACGGGAAGAGAGTGAGAC
This sequence comes from Augochlora pura, assembly GCF_028453695.1. Taxonomy (NCBI): domain Eukaryota; kingdom Metazoa; phylum Arthropoda; class Insecta; order Hymenoptera; family Halictidae; genus Augochlora; species Augochlora pura. Next base: position 19,340,898 of record NC_135781.1, read on the forward strand.
AAGTGCAAGTGAAGTTGTGCTCATAGGGCTCGGCGACACGCTTTCCGCATACGAAAAAAGATATTCTGACTTATAGCCCTTCCAACAGGTACCCTCTGGGGATTACATTGCGCCAAACCTAACGTAAGAATTTCACAGCCTGAACACCTCGCCGGGAACCACAATATAAAACGTTCGAGAATTCAATCCTCCACTGTGTCATATTTTTCATTCATTACGACTACAATCGCTTCGCTTTTCTTTCCATTTTCTGTTCCCTTCTATGCGCTTCATATTTTATTATACTCGTATTATATATACTTTATATAACCAGTTTATAATTCCATTCGAATCACAAAAGTATTTTTCAATTTTTAGAGACCCTCTGAATCGAATTTTCGATCGCTGTACTATACCAAAGTAAAGTTAATAACAGTTTAACGTTTACACTTAAATAATTAAATAATTTAACACTCTGTATGAAAAATCTATTAACAGAATTGGCGATTGTATTATGTCAAAATGCAGATTAAAATTCTTTTTTCAAATAATGATTCTAAACAAATTAATTAAATCGTATTGCATGAAATGACTAGTTTATTTAAATAATAATTTAACATTTCAACTACAGTAATTTAATAACTTAACATCTGAGATGTATGAAAAATTCTATTAACAAAATTTTCAATCATTGTAGTAGAACTTAACAGAGCCTGGAACACTTATTTTAAATAATGATTCTAAACAAAATTATTTAACTATATCACAGCAGATGACTAGTTTATTTAAATAACAATATATTATACGTATAATTTAACATTTTTTCGATTTAGAGAATGCTATATCAAATGGATTTTTAATGACCGTAACGTAACAAAACGCAGTAAAAGATTCTCTTTTAAATAATAATTACGAAAGAAATGAGAATGACGAATTCATTTAAACAGTAATTTAATAATTTAGCGCTTTACGCACTGAAAGAATTGCATTAACAAAATTTCCAATCACTGTACTGTATCGAAATAGTGCTTTAAGTATTCATTTAAATAATAAAGCTATAAATAATCATGAGTAAACGTTATCAAAGATAAATTACTCATTATGAATTTAAATTGCTATTTCCATTGAAAAGTTAATTAAAGAATCAATCTGTGAAGAATAATTAAACATCCGCCTATAGGTATTGCGTTAATTATTCGACGATTCCAAAACAAATATATAGTATTATTAATAAACAAATTTTCTACTGTTAACTTTGGTGATTTTTGTGTACAATATATCGCGATCGCGACCAACAGTTTCATATAATGTTGAAATAGGCAGATTCGGTTGCCCAACCATATTTTTTTTATTGATCGGTTACTATTTGACAGATTCCATTGCTGGAATTTTCGCGAGCGATTGGCGTAATAAAATTTTTCATATACGCTGAGAGTTTCACAGGATCTTTTTTTTATAGGAATTTCGTGAAATGTAAAAAATTCATTTTTAGTAAATAGCGATTTAGATTTCACATCGGAAACAATTATATGCTTGGAGGGTGTAGGAGAACTATCCAAAATGGTAGATGCATTTAATTACTTTTCTAGAGCCTCAGGTTTTAATAAAACTTTGCTTATTAATAATTTAAACATTCCGTTGAAATTCATAGTTGCCGAGAGCTAGCAGGTTCTCGAAAATTTAATTGGATTAATAAGCTGAACGAGAAAGGGTTCACGGAACACTCTCATGATTGAGATACCATCAAATGCTTTGATATCGGAGCAGCGAACGTCAATTATCGTCAGAGTACACACACATCTGACAATTGGCAGTCGATGATAAGCTAGTCGACAGTAATTAATATCAGAATTCAGTGTACAGTCTCGACAAATGGATGTTGATTCAAGCGCTAATGTGAACGCCAATTGATTTTGGTCGTCCGAGAAACATTTGCTGAAATGTTTGTCTTGTTAATTGTCACAATCGACTTCTGCAATTAAAGCATACTGATCTGTTAGTGTCGTCAGTTTCCTTGCTCATCACTGTGCTGTTAATTTCAAAGACTTTTATCTCGTACTCAAAATTCTCAACAAATTAAAAAACGCGACTCGACGTTTTATTTTCAGCTGTTTAAAACTAACATTAAACGACATTAATATTATTCTATTATATTTCTCTTTAAAGATATCATTCGACGAAAGAAATTCTATGGATCCCTTTCTTTCCTCAATCTATAAAAGTAAGAAGCATAAAAAGTTTTTCCAACACGTGTTCTAGATATTGCTGACATTGTTTTGAACTAATTTTCATATTTTCCTCTTTAACAGGCCAAGTAAAGAGACGATTTATGTACACACTAAATAAGTGAAAGGAAGCAGCTAATAGATTGCGCAACGGCTACATTGTTCATATAACAATAGCGATCCTTCGTGGCGAAATAAATTAGCTAAGTGACTTCGTTCTCACTAATATCGACTGACAAATTGTCTCGAAACTTTGCAAAGTCGTGCTCCAGAAAATATACTGAACAACTTTCATCAAAATACCGTGGAATGAAATATTTAATCGATCCCGAGCTAGCTGATCGAGAAAATTTACCGATCTAAATTCAATAATAAATTCTGTAATAAAAATTTCAAGAAAATCTTTCAATGTTATTCGAGAAAATCAACGAGTCTGCGTCGAGCAGAGGTCTACAATATTTTCTGACATTTCGTTGGCAACCTTTGGTAAGTCTGTCCGTTTGCAAGCAACGATCGCGAAACAGTATCCTGCCACACGTACATTAGCGACACCCACTCGCATTTCGAGCTGCTTACGCATACGTCCAATGAACGTCGCACTCGCCAGTGAATAAACCGCGAGTGAATGAAGCATTTCGTAAAGAAATACAACAATGACTGGATTCTCATTAACCCCTTGCCTGGATTTTCACAGGAGAACCCATCGAGGCGCGAGAGATCTCGTACAGAGTTTTCTCCGTTCTACTCTTTACGTTACGAAAGAATGAATATTTTAAAATTTGAATGAAGACAACGCTCTTAAAACATGCAAATACATCCTACATATGATCATTAATATAAATTAATCTCTGAAAAAATGTCACTCGTTTCAAATGACTTTCTCTTATCTACTTCCCAAATGTCTAATTTCGTCTCGAAAAGATGATGCTGGCTTTCGAGCAATAAGATCATTGAATTATTCAACCGTTTGATATCCATGAATTATTTAACCATTTTGTGAATTCCTATTTTATGACGGCTTTTGCTTTCAATATCAGGAAAAGGTTTTAATTCGTAACTGAAGTAACAGTTAAATAAATCGGTAAGTTTGTGCGATTTTGGTGTGTACAGTTTTTTGTTAACCTAATATTATGAGGAAAAATAATGCTTCCAATGAAAATTGAATTCTCCTATCTCTTGTTTTTTTAGACTATTTATATTTCTTACGAAAGGAATGGTTTTTAGACATGACACAAAAGTAGTAGACTCACTTCTTGAACCCAAGCCTGCTGCTTGATCGGTGCATCAGGCGCAATTGCAACTCTCCCTGCAGTTTTCTGTTTGTACTCATGAAGGATGGGGATTTTTGAATTCTTGTCTGTCGATGACAGCACTACCTCGCGTTCTATCTGCAAAAAGAGAGTTAATAATTAATATTTGGAAATCAAAAATATCAATATATTAAAAAGCATTTAGGGTTGATTTAATTTATTCACCGTTTCCTCTCAACATTTCTAAAAAATAAAAACGCGAAAACCAACCGCTTTAGCTGGTCCAATAGTTCTACTATTAAATAATGTCAAAGACTGCCATTACCACTGCAAACATTATTGTAAATGCTTATTATAAAGAAGTCTTGTTTTATTTCACTAACACATTAACTGCAGCACGCTACATATGTGTAATCATGCACGATTGTATAATCGAAGAAAAATTTTGTTGTTACAGTCATCTACGAAAAAGATTGCAATGATAAAATAAATGTTTAAGTATGTGTAAATAATGTTATCATTGCAATCTTTTTCGTAGATGACTGTAACAACAAAATTTTTCTTCGATTATATAATCGTGCATGATTACACATATGTAGCGTGCTGTTAATAATTAATGTTTAAGTATGTGTAAATAATGTACCTGTGACATTTTTGTGATTAACATAATTCCATAAACTAAATTATGTTTTAAAAATGAATTTAAATTGTTAGTTATTAAAGTTATTATTTCGCGTTTTAAGTGCTAATTGGAAACAATTTTAGCGCGTCAGGTGATTTAAAAGTACCGTACGAACGCATTGAATAGAGCGAAGACAGGGAAATTCCTAGCGTCGAGATCAATTTTCCTATACGAAAGTGAAGCCGGTGTCGGTACTGGCTTTAAGACTAGGCTCGAAGAGGACGTCAATGAGCATTTCTCATCGTAAATGTCCGGCGTCGGTCGAAGTCTTGCGATACCCATTGCGATTTTTTCCTAGCAACATCGAGAACAGGATCTGGAAGTTCAGTTAGCAGATCTCGAGCAAGTGCGAACAAGTGGTTCGATCGCTCCTTGCATGCATATAATAGTGCATCTAAAAAGAGGTGTCACTGAACTGACCTCGCCTTGAGATTGTATCGCGGTCAGAAGAAAGCAAGCGTGATAGAACGAACTGCACAACGCTGGAAAATGAGCACGCCTAATCATCGCCTTTGCCCGCGGAACGTTTATGAATAATTCTATGCACGCTTCCGTGCGATTTCGTATATTATAATTTACAGCAAAAAAACGAGAGACGCGAACGCGAACAGAGCGGCCAGGTTCGTTGCCCGTTAAACGAGCTCACCCGTTACATGCAGAATCAGTCTTATACGAGCAAATTGTAAAGGCATTGGTGCATCGTACGAAATTATCTTATCTGAAAATCAGCAATTAAAGACGTATTCTTACAAGGACTGTACAAAGTTTAAAATATTTTAAACTTCATTCTGATACTTATTACATGTTATTGGTTTATTTAAATATAATACCATGTTTAATAGATAATTGTTGAAAGGCTTATTACTATTATTAGCATACCATATTAATATATCTATTATTAGTATTAGCATAACAATTCAATTTACTGATAAGATAAATATTAAAGGATATTTCAATTATACATTCTCCTGTATAGCTATGACTTGAAAATAAAAATTATTTATTGTTCTGATATTTGTGAATATTATAAATGAAAATTGACATTGTGTATACGTTGAACAATCTCAAATGTAATTAACACCTAAACGATCGCTTACGAGATTTCTCGTGTTTCAATGCATAAAGGAACTTGCTTTCAAACATATTTCATCTTGCGGAATTACTAAACTTAATTTAAAATATACCTGTAAAATATATTAGTTATAAGGTTAATAAATATCGCCTATGAATATCGGTTAATATAAATCGCCGGTATCAGAGCAAGCCTACGAGAAATAATATGACGTCATTTAAGTGTTCAGATAATAATACAGATCATTGCTAAAAAAATGTCCATATTTTAAATAAATTTCTTCATTCTGTACCTTACAAAAGGCAACTTATAATAATATTGATAATATTATTGATCTTCCTATCAGTCTTTTCAATAAAAGACTTCTTCATTCTAGAAAGTAACAGAAATTAATTAAAATCATCGAAGTAGATCTGAGAAAATAATACGTATTATTTTACAGGTATACAATTTCATTCTAGTCAACGATTGTTTCTATCCGACAATGATAAAGTAGTGCGAAACCGATGCTGTAAATTTCCAGCAAAAATTGTCTTACTAAACTCCCAAGACTGGAGTTTCGAGAAGACAATGACAAAGGAGAAACTCATCGACAACTGTTTCCAAGATTTCACAAAAGATCCATGGCATAATTGGCAAGCAGTTAAGCGTACGCAACATCATTGTCGGCAGGGAATACAACAGAGAGGACAGGCGGCGTCTACTCTGAAGCAGACGATGAGATTGTGTGCCGTGAGTTAGAATCTCGTCACTGACAAGTGTTCCGATTTGTTCTCGCCTTCGACGTGGCCGATCCACAACGAAAAGTATCTAATGCATCTAAACGGCTATCGCAACCCCCTTCTCGACTTCCGGTAAACGGTACGCGAGTATGATGCCTCCTTTGTGCCCGCTGGGAATCTCTGAGAATTTTCCCAAGAACGTAACGCACGTACAACGAACTGTTACCGAAGACAGAGCTAAAGAACGTCTAACCGATATATTAGTCCTCAAGTGTCCAGTCGGCGTTGACATTACGATAATGTTGCCGCTGCTTAACCGAAAGAAGATTTCGAAAGACATAAAATTGGAGTGAAGTCAATTCGAAGACAATAAATTACAACGTTGCAAGACACGAGTTACTGGTCACAATTGCAGTCTCCTCAAATCAAGTTGATTCCGTAACTGAATTTTCTTTGAATTCAAAAGTTGCAGCGAATTTTGAAAATACGAGTCCCAGTGTAAAAAATTCTAATTTTTATAAATCGAGGTGAATTGTGTCAAAAATTAAATTTTACTTGAATTAAACAGTAGCAGCGAATTTCAAAAATATGAGTCACTGTAAAAGGTTTTATAATTTCTATAAATTGTATAGGATTAAATCGAAAATTTAATTTTCCTTAAATTAAAAAGTAGCAGCGAATTTTTAAAACAATGAGAAACTGTAAAAAATTATAATTTATATAAATCGAATAGAATTTAATCGAAAATTTAATTTCCCTTGAATTAAAAAGTAGCAGCAAATGTAAAAAAAATGAGTAAGTGTAAAAATCATAATTTATTTAAATCAAACAAAATTGTATCGAAAATCAAAAAGTAACAACGAAGTTTGAAAATATGAGTTACTATAAAAAGATTGTCATTTCTATAAATTGAGTAAAATTGTATAAAAAATTTAATTTTCCTTGAATGAAGAAATTGCAACAATTTTAACAATGTACGCTACTATAAAGACTCACATGATCACAGACATTCCAGGCATTTACAATTTCTCAACGATGGATTAATTAATCTGTTTCATACTGTATACATGTAACTTTAGATTAAATATTATGAAAATATTTGCAAATCTCTTTATCGCTTGTACAATATCCACGATAAACACGTTTTTCTTTCTTTATATGCTTACCATTTTGCGAAAACACGTTTCCTCTTTACTTCAGTCTAGTGCAAAAGCACGCTCATTAAATTGAGATTAGCTTTGTCTTTTCCGTCTCAGGTGTGTACAATCATAACACGAATTGTAAATGTTATTTAAAACGTTACATTGTCTTCGTTTTAATGTATTTTCATCTAAAATGTAATACAAACATAATATAAAAGTCACCGATCAACTATAAGAGCTCATTGTGAAGCGGAGACTTTCCCATATAAGTTTACATTGAAAAAGATGTGGGAAAAAATGCTTAGAAACTCTGTAGAGTGATCTTTTGTGAGAATTTCAAAACACGAAAAAACAATTTGAGTTTCCCATTCTATTTCATAACAAAGAATGTGTTAACGAAATAGTATTCGAGGTTGTGAAAATAGATATTGTACACTTTCAAATAAATAATAGATAATTTTGAAAATTCGTATAGAGATGATCAAACATCGAAATATTTCTCGGATTTTACTTTATTATTAAATGAATATAGTAATGGGAAACGTAATGAAATAACAAATGTTCATATAAATCTGCAAACAATGTTGAATAATTAATATATTAATATGTTAATATTAATTATTATTAACACGAAATTATCGTTTTAATCAATTGAATTAGCGAACTTGAATTGGTGAGCTTTAACAACGTTAAAGGATTAAAACGATCGTTGATCGAGAAGAAATAGCAGATTAAAATCACTCTGCCCACGCTATCCCGGCTCAACAAGTTTCAACACGTGCCAGTTAACGTGCGCTAGACAACCAAAGCTGTCTGTATCATTATTTAGGTAACGTCTTTCTTTAGCTAGAAAGGGAAACGCAATTTCCATACTATTACATTTTTATTCTTTTAACGATTGAAATATTTCTGTAATTTTTACTGTTCGATAACTGTCCTGTGTTACAAACACGCCTTTACTCTCACTCTATGATTCAGTAAACCACCCACTATCCTTTGTGGGTATAGCGAGAAACAGATCTACAAGTGGCGGGGATAGCAGAAATGCCATTGGCTGATCAATAATTGTCTTGAAAGAGCGTCAATGTTTCAAAAGTAAATTGTGATCACTGAAAGTGCCCTATCCGTAAGAGTTTGTTTCACTGATTGCGTACACTTTCTTCACCTCTCTCAATTGGACACGGTGTTACAATCTATAGCGCTTGTGAGAAAACTCGGCGAAGGCGTGTACCAACGTGAAAAACAGTGGCTTCATGTTAATGAACTGAAGGTAAGAGTTTCACGCTCATGAGAACACTAGGATTATACAACGAAATTACATAAAAGTCCGTATCTAGGAGCGAAAAATTATCAACTAGGCTAACACGTATTGTTAAGAAAAAAAATTAAGCTGAAAATCGCTTGTACTATTCATTCTGTTAAAATCGTAAGTTGTTCGGTCGCTGGAATATAATTTATTATTTTGTTTGAATGTATATTTGTTGACTAAGCTGGTATAATGTTATGTTCCCTACAGTGTTTCACGCGCACTGTTATCGATTCTCGATGAACGTTATCGAAACAACGTACGTAGCACACAATTTAAACATTCTACTGTGCTTTGCGACCCAGATATTAGCGATGCACTGACCTATATGGCGAAACCGAGTGTATTTGACAATCTATCGTCAAATTCTTGTCCTTACACGAATATATTAATGCATCCGTCATCCGAATTTCAGTTGACTTGAAAAAAAAAAACGGTAAAACACTTGTACATCCTCTTCGCGGAATAAATAAATTCCGTCTTCATACATTGGAATAGATAACAATGAAAAGACACGTATAATAATATCATAAATTCCGGATCTCCACGGTCGTTCGATAAGATTTAGCCGATCCAATTTAAACCTAATGAATCCAACAATCTGTTTTTCATTACCCTTAGAGACAAAGGACCAAGATCTGTCTTTGAGCGAGTCATCTATTGTGTTCTCCGCTTCGTTTAATTTGTGACGGGAATTTTTATGCTTCCTCGTAGACACCGTTGCTTACTTGCAAAAATTAGGAAGGTGTGCGATGGCTGAGATACATTTGTGAGAAACGTCAAACGAATAAAATACGTGTGCATTGTTCCAGAGAAATTGCTTCAGGGTTTCCAATGATAATGTACTTTTTACACGTAACCTCGCAAAAGTTGCGTAATCAAGAGAACGTGAAAAAACAATGGGAGACCGAAAATATTCTTGCGGAGATCTCCAAATTCTCGTAACAATGATGCAACATATGACGCTTTGACTGCCATGTAAACCGGCGCAAAGATTTCATAAAATCGGAGCATTTTATTTAAACAAGTTAAAATTGAGAAATTCATCAATTTCAACATATTCGCATATATAAATGCTAGTAAAACTAGTGAAATATAACAAATTAGCGTAATAAAGATACGATTGACGCGACAGCTAAACTGTTAAAACAAAAATTAAGTGACTATACATAACTTTGACTTTTAAATAAAATTTGAAGTATTAATAAATATACATCCTATTAAATTAGAAGTGCATATTATAGTGAAGCATATAATACATTGTTTATGTTGCTATACTCCCTGCACAACAAATAAGAACTATACTAATAAATGCTATACTCAAGAACTTGTGTAACATACTTCTTAAATTTTGTCGTTAAGCGTACAGTCTTCTAGTTTACAAAGATTTGTAATTTTGTGGGCCTGCAAAATTGCATTTCAGGTGTTCGTAGCAGCGTGACTTTTGCACTTTGTATGTATATTCGCAGAAAGAAGCACTCTTCAAATGCAAACAGATGATTTTTACAGAGCAAAGCGTTAATGGAATGCAGAAAGTTACAACGCTTTACCGTGAATATTTCACGGAATTGTTAGGCAGCATTGTATCGTCGGAGTTCTCTGATTCTTCTGACCAATTGTTCCGCGGAATTTGCTCTGCACTCTTCACGTCGCATAGTTCTTCCTCCGTTAACGGATGCGGCCGCAGAACGAGTTGGCGATTCCCGGTACTGCCGCGGAAAAACCAACATCCAGCAAAATTAGTACCCTCCTTACTTATATAGCATCTTGATATCTTCAGTGAAAGCCACGATTGCAAACGAGAGACAAGAGCTCCTCAACTCCCAGCGAACAACCTATCGTATCAATTAAATTCCCCTCATAACATTTCAGCCCTGCACGCTGAAAATTCTGAATTCCATCTTGCTACCATGTAATAACTTCGTGTAATAACTCGTGCGATCACTTAGTTGCGTCATCGCTCTCACGAAGTATTGTACTTGAAAAACGGATGAGGAAATTATTACTGATTGTACAGCCTCATTCTACCGTTCTCAACGAAGTATACATGCTTTTAAAGAATTAATCAAATCAAATGAGTTGTATGGTTGTGTATATACATTTTTATGGGGTCATTGACACAATTTCTAACTGGATAAGAGCATAGAACAATCATTACGGATCGTTCAATCTATGTCCATCGGGTTTTTATAATTACGTGATTGTAATAATATTGTAATTGTAATAGTAATATGTGAAATACAGCTATCATTGATAAAATGATGTAATTATGTTCGTGGAAAAGGGGATTAAGAAATTAATGAAATTGAGTCAAGTTTATCGTTGCTTGTAAACACTTCGACGAGTACACGTACAAAATTTTGTACTTAGATAAAGAATAAGAAAATTATATGAACTATTGATTTTGTCAATTTTATTATCAAAGTTGAAAATTCATTTTTATTACGATCTATTGTGCAAGCAAGCCAATTTAGGATCTACCTAGATTTATCTACCCAATAAATCTTGTCACTTTACTCTTATATTGTTAAACAAGTTACTCTGATCTTATGTGTCTTTTATGAAGATTGGTGTGACAGTTAATGCGTGAAATAAATTCCCTTCGACTTCTTGATCTGACACAACTAACAGAACAGAGACAGTGGCCATGCCACCTTCCTGGAGAAAATAAACAACAAATTTGAAATAAGCCAAGTTTGTATTTTAAAAATACATAAAATAGTAAATGATCAGTGTAAAAACAGAACTCTTCTCTCTATTATGAATTATTTGAAGATGAATTTGAACAAAATCGTCTGCGTAAGATACCTCAAATCCATAAATTAATATACACAATTATAATAAAGTTGCTCTCTCTTCTCGAAATATTGGTGTAAGCCTTTCCATACATTAGCTACATTATGCGACAAAAAATTATGCATTATATGTCAAATATTATAACGCTTATTTACGTTAAGTTATTTATATGTCATCCATGTTAATTCAGCATAACACGTGGTCGCTAATGAGTCATTAGTACGCGGCAAATTTTATGCACTTATGACACAAATGGATAGGTGAAATTTGAACTGGTGAAACAATCAAAAGAAAGTGAGGATGTTCAGCGGTTAATGCGGACACCTCCCACTTTGCATAAAATTCCACAGACTAATCATCAGTAGAGCAGTAACCTAGCTGGTACCAAAACCAAACATCTTTTTTCCTTCAACCCTTTTACGACTAAAAGAAACATTTCTCCCCATTCTAAAATTAGTGATTGCCGTATTTAATTATAACCTTATCTGCATTTTTGATATAGAATATTAAGCTTAGAACGTATGCCGAACTCAATTGCCTAAACGAGAATATTTAGAAAAAATAACTGCCAAATCAATTGGCGTCAATAGTAATACATTCGCGAGCTGTACTCTATTATTATATTAGTTTATTGTGTCGCGTAATAATGTATTACCGTGTTTTCTTACATGTTTTATATTATTCGGTAAGTATAATTTTCTGGAATAATGAAGAATATTTGAACAAATGAAAACAAATGTCTCATAATGACATTATGCTATGATAAATCAATAAATAAAAGTCATTTCATAACAAGTTTAATTATAGTATGTGTTATCACTATAGTCCATTGGGAGAAATATTTTCCATAAAATTCCAAAAGCACTACGCATTGTTATGTATTTCTCACATAATTTCTACTTATTTTCTGTTTCAACAAACTAAAATAAACAGTTACATACTAATATTTACTGTTAGCAATCTTATAGTCCTGTAAGAGTTAATAATCTCAATAAGTTGCAAATAATATATCAAAGTTTTCAAATGCTTTCGATTGTTCTATTGTATTCTTTTGAATAAACCAATGTGTTCCTATCACAAATGTATAAATTCTGTAATTGAGTAACGACTTGAGTAATAAACGCGGTTACATTCGAATCAAATATGAATAAACAACGGCTAGCACAATTTGCGTTTGTTCGACCAGAGAGAATTTTACATCGTGCGGTTTCGTCCGCAGAAGGAAACGTTGCATCGGTCGCACGCAACCGAATTTCAGGTCGCGGACCGAGTTGCAACGATCCCGATCGCCCATAAAGCATTTCACCGGGAGAAACGTGCAATTAAAGGGAATCGCGCGTGGCTGCGATGCCAGAAGAAGCCTAGAAAGTCGCGGCAGACCATACCGAATAAAGTGCTGCGCCTTGACTCCTAACCGCGGCGCTGCGGTTTTTTTTTCAGCTGTGCCGAGAGGCAAGTCCGGTCGCATCAAAGTCCGCGGGACTTGGATCGCCATATTCAGTCCGTTACACCTCGGAACCAGCCGCGTTATCGACGGTAATAAAATCCAACGGCACGCCTCTACGGCGTCTATAACAAAAGATCCGAAGCCTGCCGGCTTAGGCGTGCCTCCGCAAGCCGGCCGGGCTACCCTGGTTGCACATCTGTGCACGCTTTCCGCGCGGATCGAATTATGCAGAAGCCCGCATCGTTAATTAACACGCCGCCGCTGCCCGTAACGCGATTGCAACGCGAGCATCCACGTCTACATTATTCTTTCTCGGGCTCCTGTAATTGTTCCTCCTCGTTCTTTCCTTATGAAACATTTATGCCACTTTCCAATGCGGCGAACGCGCATTGCAACAGTATTGACCGAAACTCGCGTGCAGCATTACGATGAATAAGCGCCGCAATCTTAACGGCCAAGGAATCGCACCTTTTTTTTATTTTGGAGCATCTTGATTTAACAGCTGCACGGTTTCTTGCGTAATTAATTATCTATTCGTTCTATGAGAGTTCCTGCGTTCGGGATTTAGGATGGAATTAGTAACGTTGTTTTGCGAAGCGCAAATTACTTATTAGAGACCGGGACTTTTATTTAGCATCAATGAACGTGTTTTACGCGCGTCAGGTGGATTTGAACTTTATCCGGAAAAATAAAAATGCAGTAAACGTACGTTTTTACGATCTTATTAGAGTTGCGGGTTTTATGCATTTATAACGAAAATGGTTGGATGAATAACAATGAAAAAGATTAAAAGAAGCTAAGAAAACTTGGCGTTCTAATATCTATTTAATAACTTTATTAAAGGACAAAAGGAAATTATACTTGTCTTATCTATTATTCAAATGGCGCAGAATCTTTTCAACATGCATAAACGTCCCGCAGGCTAGTTATTAATAAACGTTCAAAATTAATTCTGTAATTAACAAAATCTGCATCTTAAAAATGTTATCATTGCGTACAAGAAGTCTTGCATATTAAAAACGATTACTCACTGTTCAATTTAATTGTTCCAGTCTCTTTAAATATTTAGGGATGAATTTTTATTTTGTGAAACAATCTATTTAATAGTCTCTTTTTTATATATCATCCATTTCATTTCATTCGATGAGGTTTTTTCAGTATTGCTGAGGGATTCTGTAGCAAATAGTTTTTCAACTGATTCTCATTTTCTTTACTCTTAGAATAATCATAATTTTAAGAAAACTAAACGCACACATACGTGACACTACCCCTGGAGAGGTTAAAAGCTACATGCAAAATTGGCAATTAACAAAATAAAATAAATATCGTAAATCATAGCTGAAAAAATTACTACAGCTCGATGAACTCGATACCTGTTTCCAAGCATAAAAATAGAATTACGTACAAAATTGTTTATCTCTCGAACCATAAAAACGTTAACTTTGTAACGTGAATTGTTGCTAATCGTTCTAGCCAATTTTCCCAAATATTCAACAATCGGTGGCAAGTTAGGTACAACTGTGGGTTAGAGAATAAAGCGAACGTACAAGAATAAATCACCGAAAGTTCCATGGGGGACCGTACGTGTCTCACGACGATCTTTATGTAGATTATCGTAGCTTCGGGATCTAAGGGTTAATTTGAATACATACCGGAAATTTACTACTGTGGGTTTGTAAGTTAGCCGGCTGTTGAGTCTGACTTGAACTCTGCTCCTCCCCGTAGAGTGGTGGCATCCTGTATTCCGGTGCAATGTTCTGCCCGGAACTGCGAAGCTGACCGTCGTCGAGACCGGCGTTTCTTTCTATGGCGGCTCTAAGCGACGATTGCTGCTCGGCTACCGTTTGCACCCTGTTCTCTTGCTGGTCGTTCTGGCTCTTCTGATTGTTCGGCACCGGTTTCGGTGGTGGTACTGGCTTGTAAAGTCCCTCCTCATCTGAAATTCATATTTCGCACACAATTAGTCGCTGCATTAATTCTACGCCCCCGCTGTCCAACACGCTGGCACTCGAACACATTCCCATAGACGGATTCAATTTATTCGATATTTTACAGCATCGTCCGAGATTGTTATTTTTTTGTCAGAACTAGTTGTTATTTTAACACATTCCGTGCCACGTGTATCACCGATGGTACATGCTTGCATGTCTATTTAATGGGCTGAAAAATAGTTTATAATAAATCTAGAATTAAAGAACTATTTTCTACCACAAGAACGAACCGTAATGAATTTGTTTTATTATTATATAGGATTATTAATAATTACAGATAGTATAGTAAGTTTTAGTGAAATAACAAATGACTAGAGTAAAAAGTCGAGTAAAAATAGCTCGGCATAGAACGTGTTAATTAATGTGACATAATTCGAAAGAAAAGTACAGTAAGTACAGTACAGGAAGTTGTTCATTCCAAATATAATTATTCGACACGTCAAATGTCATAATTTTTTTTGTCGCTCCTAAGATTATAAAAACTGAGATATTTGTTCATAAATTTCTTTATTCGAGAGTATATTATGACAAAAATGGGACAATATTTCGAGAAATTATTTATACATACGTTTCTTTATAAAATGCAAGAATAGAAAATTTTGTCACTTGCTTAAAAAAATGGGTTCGGTTATCCTTATTCTGGTAACTTTATGGTAATTTATTCTGGTAATAATTATTCACAGATTAATGGTTGGCTATGCATTACTTTACGTTACAGTTTTTACGTAAAATGGATGAAAATAGGCGTTTTAAACGTTGCGATAACTGATCAATGCATACAACTTATTATTAAATTTATCATTAATTGCTTCTAGTTTCTTCATTTAATACTACTATATATTTTTGAGAACAGTTTGTCCTTCGTGTTAATCCTTTTATTATCTTCAATGACATAGCTACTTTAAATCCATAATCTAGAAATTAAATGATAATATTAATAGTCAGTGATAGAATTAAATTAATCAACTATTAATGAAATTTTATAAAATTTCATACTAGAAACATCTGTAGACAAATACAGACATTTATAAATTAATATACAGAATCTTATAACAAATCCAAAGAAATAGGAACAGTTCATTATATTTTGAGTCCTTATTGTTTAAAGAAAGATTATCATAAACAATCATAATGACATTTGTATAATGTCATGGACGCAGTATTTAACGCGAACACGTATAAAAGTTTCGCTTCGTTCGTTGAATGACATGAATAATTATTTTTTAAATAAAACAGGTAAATATACCGAAAATATAATAAGCGACGTTGCCAGTAATTAAACGAACATGTAAAGTGAAGAACAATATCGACTTTTATACTGAGTAAGCTAAATGTGTCAGCATCCATAATCCTTTCGAATTCGAGAGTTATTATCGTTCTACTATTTTTAGAGATTTTAAGTGTTTATGGCAGCTTATCTTCATCGTTTAATAAATTCGTTTTAACAGTTTCGTTAAAAATCCTGACGAAGGTGCACGGCCAGAATTAATTCCTAATGAAAAAATAATTGGGATGCGAGCTAATCGTATACAGTTAATCGTAATTAAGCTGATGCTCAGCTGCGCGTAAAGCTACATTTAGCTCCAGCGAACTTCGACGTATCCGCTATGGAAAATTAGTGTAAGCTCGGTGTCTTTCCCCCCTAAGAAAATAATTAGCGTTACCGTAACGAAGGTAATGAATATATTTGTAAATTCAAATTTCCATACATTTCCTGTGTAGTTTGTTACACCAAAACCCATAGCGTAGAAAAATGCACAAGGGAACTCACCAATCACGTAATTATTGCTTTACGAATCCATTCTGTTTATACTAATTACGAAAATACGAATTCGTTAACCTTCCCGTTCATTTCCTGGCTATTCGATCTATTCAAAACAGATCACTGTTTACCTGCGCTTTTGTAAATCATAAACTGGCGTAGTATCAGAATTGCACGGTGCTGAGTGCATTCTTCGGTAGAAACATAAAATGTGCAATAACATTCCTTGTGATGCTCACTTTCCACCGGTTTCATCAACGCTCGATTTTAATGGAAACGTTGCGTAATCGAAAGGTATCAAGTTAACTCAATTTGACTATTTACAGCGGCAAACGTTGCAAAATGACCCGAGTAGAAAATAGGTACTGCTAAATATGGAAATATTGCTGCATCTTCAATTTACTTAAATCTATCATGTTAAATGCTCTATTGTAACGTCAATAAGCATTGTAAGCTTTGACTATGTTTCACTATTTATTTGTAAAATATAAAGACACCAAAAGTTTTAGAGATTAATTAATTTACATCTATGTTAAGTACGACAAGTGTAATGAATTTTTCACGATTATTCGAAAAGATAAATCTCTTTACGATTACTTGATATTCTCATTGTGTATTACTATGCATTTTATTGTTTAATATAGATTCGATTAACTTCCATATTAACTTTAATGAGTCTGAATAATTTTCTAGAACTATACGAAGTGATAAAAAATTTTTCAAATTTTTTATAGTGCCGTTCTATAGCACCATGTATTTAAAAAATTTATAACATTAACAGCTTCGAAAAAAAGCATTAATATCGTTTAATATCTATGCGATCAACTTGTATATTAACATTAATCAGTTTTATAGGTTTTTTATTATGCATGCGTGGCTTAATAATGTGTTTAAACATTTCTGTTGACAGTTCCGATGGTAAATAAATTTTCGACGAAACATTGCTGACGTTTCTGTACCTTGATTCTGATTTTGCCGTCTGAGACGGTTCTCCTGC
The DNA here is from genome assembly GCF_028453695.1 of Augochlora pura. Taxonomy (NCBI): domain Eukaryota; kingdom Metazoa; phylum Arthropoda; class Insecta; order Hymenoptera; family Halictidae; genus Augochlora; species Augochlora pura. The sequence goes on from NC_135781.1 coordinate 19,358,269, forward strand.
TTGACTTTGCGAACGGTGGTGGCCATCGCGTGTTGGCTGACCATCTCTGAAGAATGCACCCAAAACCCTCTCTTACACACCCGCGAACACTTGTTCCACTTAATATATTTTCGACAGCACTTTGTCACGTTGTCACACGCTCGACAGCGAACGATTTCCTCAAAGCTCGAACTGTCTCAATCAACGAGTAAATGTCTCCTTCGTCTCTTGCAAAAAATACAGAAAAATCTACGATTGTATCTTGGCCGTTATCGACCTCTCTCAACATAGTATTCACTGCGTCGAGGAAACACTTCTTGTTACTAATACTTCATCTCGTGTAATAACTTGTTGCAAATCGTTTCTCCTTAATCTTAACTTTTTAATTAAGACAATTTCTTAAATTCCTCAACTTTACCCTGAAAAACATTGCAAGATCTTGTACCCCTCTTCTTATTGCTATTTCAACTTGCCTGCGCACGACAGAGAAGAAGCCCGACCGATTCACACGTTGTAATTTGTAATGTAATTCCTGCAATCCGCCAACAAAATTTACCATTCCGTTCACGAATGCATGTGCTTTCATTTCATTAATGGTCTGGCCAAGGATCATCGAGCCGTGATAAAGAGTGCCTCAGTCACACAGCAAAATAGTCGCGAAGCATGCGATGCAACAACTGCATCGATTAAAATTTTTAATATCAACATCTCAGAACACTTTCTCGCGAACTCGTTAAAATCTAATTCAGGTTATAAATCTGTTTCCGTACTATTAATAGCGGCATCAGCATCCTTAAATTGCAATAAACGGCACTGCGGTTCTCAAGAGGACGGTACACAACCCGAGCAATTACATCGATTACAATTTTCAGGGTCGACATCTTTGCAGCTCTTCCCTACAATTCCACTAAAATCTACAGTTTAGCTCGCAGATCGGTGTTTCTGTATTATTAGCGGTGTCACTAGCAATCTTTGAACTACAACTACCAGCACTACAGTACTCAAGAAGACAGTTTACGACGCAGCCATTTCATTCATTGAAACCTTCAAGACTGAGCCCCTTACAGTCGTTTCCTACAATTTCACTGTAATCTACAATTTAGCTTGAAAACCTGTTTAAATGTTATTAGCGTTACCACCAGCAATTTTGGACGAGCATTGCCATAAACGATTTTACGAAGATAAGTCTACCACGTTGTAATAGTGATCGAAACGTGTCTCTCTTTTGTGATTTCACTGAAACGGAAAAGTTACCTTGCAAATAAATCTTCTTTCCTTTTAATATTAGCGTCGCTATCGATTTACGTGCTGCAAGAAACAGTAATGCTAATATTCCCAAAGATGAGTTTACACAACAACAATAGCATTTCTTTTGATTTCACCGTGAAATCTTGGGAGACAGTTCTACGACTTCACTATATCAACAATTCGACTTGAAAATCTGTTTTTCTTGTATAAATGGCGTCACTAGAAGTCCTAAGACTGCATTGAACAATACTATACTCTTCAATAAGAACGTTCACAATGCAGCAGTTGCATTCATTGGAACCTGTAGCCTCGACACATCCTTTCCTACAACCTCTGAACAATTCACAGCTTGCAAATCTTCATTAAAAATGACACTGACAACTTTTAACAATAATTGCATTTGTTAAAATTCTTTGACAAATGCACGAGGCAACACTAGGGTTTCACTAGAATTTATTATCCAACATGAAAATCGGTTTTCGTTTTATAAATAGCGTTACTAGGTACACGATACTACAGCCCATAAAGAGGCGGTTTGCAATACAAAGATCTACGGCTTACAAGTAATTATTAAAACCGACACAAATAAGTTTCGAGCAGCAACAAGCAGCACTGCAGTCCTCGAGGAGACACTTTACAACTACATTTGTAGACATTTTTCCGACATCCTGCGAGACTTTTCTAGGGTTCCAGCGTGTTCTTCTTGCACTCACGAGGAGAGGGGAGGTAAGGAAACGAAGGACAGTTTCTAACAAATTCTGGGGAGGTTTTTTCCTTTGCGCGACGTACTCCGAATCCGTAATAAGGAGACAACATGGGGAAGCACCAGAAGAAGAACGGGAGGAAACACGTGCGGTGGTGTTCGCGCGATATCCCGGATATCTTTCGGAGACCGCGACGCGCGCCCTTTCGGAGGGCGAGGACACGACGCGGCGTAAACGCGCGAAGGAAGAAGCGGTCTCGCGAGATCTCGATCGAACAAGAGTTTCTCCGGTTCTTCGAGTTTCTTCCGTGCACGCGCGAGTCGCGGGCAAGAATGCGCCTGGTGCGTGGCCGGCTGCTCGAAAGAAGCGGATTTTCCACGCGAGAGGAACTCCGCGCGATACACGCTCGGGCCTTCTTCGACGCCACTGAAAGAACTCAAACTTTCCATTGAGTGAACGTCTGGTTCCGCCGTACTGACTTCACTTCCGGTATCGTCCCACCACCACCAAGGAGAAATCACTATAAACACCGGTGGGAGAAAGATTCGTCGGTGAAAGAGACGAGGAAAGCTGCTAGCTGGCTGACTTCGAGACAAGAAATAGAGAGAGAGAGAGAGAGAGAGAGAGAGAGAGAGAGAGAATGGAACAGAGAGAAGGAGAGAAAGAGAGAGAAAGAGAAAAAGACAGAGTAAAGGATCGATATAGTGGGGAAAAAGGAGAGGGATAGACTTCGGGATAATTTATTCTGCGTCCATACGCAGGCGGGCTCCGTGGCGCGCGTCGGACGCATATCAAGCTGCGAGTAGGCACTGCCACTGCCAGGACGATCGAGAGATCTTCGATAGTTGCTGGCGATTGTTGCGGCCGTCCTCTCTAGCCTGTACGCGGTTTCATTAACCCTACACCGGGAAACTCGGCTCCTCGACTCGGCGAGATTTCTTAGGAAATTGCTGGCCGGAATATTCCCTGCGGATTATCTTGGTGTAGTTTGCTTACAGGAAATACAAATTCTCTACCCCAATTGTAACAATTGCAAAGTTTTCACTTTTAATCGTTTTAACTCTTTACACTAGAATGGTAACTCTGAGACATCACTGAAAAATTAACACGTCACGTTTCAAAATAACTTTAAAATTACCAAATTTGTTGGTATCGAAACAACTGTTGAACACGCAACTGTACGTAATAAAATGCATTGGTTTATATGAAATAGAAATACTATACTGATTAGAAAAACTATTTTGGATATGATGTTTTGGATATTATTGTTAAAAACTCAAATATTGCAGGAGCGACCGGGTTAATGTAATATGTAGAAAATGGAAATGAAATTGTAGTTTAGAAAACAGAGGATTAATATAATAAAGGTAATGTTGTAATTACAAAAGTTAATTTTGTCTTCTAATAATTTGAATACACTCAAAGTAGTGTTATACTATATTATAAGAAAATAAAATATATATGTTTTTCACATTTTATATTATTATGTTGTATTATATATGTTTTGTTTTGTAATAATATACTATAACATTACTTTGGGCGCATTTAAATTATCAGAAGACGAAATTAATTTTTGAGATTCTGGGATTCAAATATATAACAGAAGATTCATTAGAAGAATTTTAAGAGTACCAATATATTATTCGCTACTTATTAAACTTTTTAAGGACAGATATGTATTTCTATCTAACTTCACTTTCATACAAACGATTTTAATCCTCATATTTCTAATATTTCTGTCACCGTATATTTCAGGTCCCCATTTGTATTATGAACGTACAAAGTCTATAGTACTAATTTGGATATATCAATTGAAATAATGGTAGCAGAGATTCTTGATTTGATACTTTTATTTATCTATTTTATTTGAGTTTGTGAGCAGTTAACAAATTCATTTTAGTTAATCACAAAATTAGCACCCAATTATAATCTTGCTAGAATAAATTCCGGACGTTTTAACTTGACACATGCGTTCTGTACTTGGAAAAGTTCTCTAACTTAACATAACGAATAAATATTATACTTAGCAGTAATTATTTAATAGTTCCTCGAAAAATCGCAGATAAATTATTGACGACTTCTTAATAAATCGATTAAAAATAATAATTTGATTCGTAAACCAATGAATGAAAATTAATTTCTTTTGCGATTATCACTTGGAAGAGAATCGTTAATATCTTTCTAAATATAACATGGTCATTATGGATCGTAGTGCTTATTGTAAGTATTAAACAAGAACACTAAAAAGCATATTGCCTACTCGTAAGTATTAACAAAAAGATCATTGAAGAGCAATGATGAAGATCATTAATGTGTCATCTATAGTAGTAAACAACTATAGCAGTAAATAACTATAGTAGTAAACAACTATAGCAGTAAACAACTATAGTAGTAAACAACTATAGTAGTAAATTGCCTATTTGATTTTATATCGTTCTTAAAACTTTGAAAATACATTAATTTACACATAAACTTCCGTAAAATCTCATTTTGCTTGAAAAATGATAACTAGAACCGTGCAAGACCGAAGACATTAATCATACGTTATTGCAATGTAAACGTTACAAGACTGAACGAGAGAAACTAAACAAGAAATGTTAATTATCAAACCTAACATTACAACCTGTTTACATGTCTGCCCTCTTCTTGAAAAATATGACTTGCGCGTCACGTTAAGTGCCAAAAATAAACCCCTCAAAGTTCCGCGCCTAGTCTAACTAAGTTGATTAATGAAACCAAAAACTAGAAAGTTAAAGGTTATCATAATGGATGGTATTTTAACTATTTTCCATCATAGTAAAATTCAATTTCTCCGAATATGTTACATTAAAAATTAAATTTAATATCTAGCAAAAATTGAGTACCATTCATATGCGATGCGCTCTATAAATACAACTTATGTTATCAGATTTTGCGTCTAAGTAAACAAAAATGTTTCTTGCAGCTTCTCAAGAAAATATTATAAAACTATTTGATCGTTAAAATAAAATAGAATACAGTAAATTGAAATAAGATAACGTAGGATAAACTAAAATAAAATAAAATATTCTCAGAGAAAAATAACACAATGTAGAAAACACGTCACTACTAAAGAAAGGCCAAGTCTTTTATCGAACTGTCCCACTCATACCATCGCGATCCAACGAGATCCGACACGTGCCGGTTAACGTTCGCGGAACGACTGACCTGTCCTTAGGTGTTATTATTTGGGAGACGGCCAGGTAGATAGGTGTATCCCCCACTCTAACATTATGTCGATTTTTCGTTTCGCGTTATTCCGAAAATCAGCCAACTTTTGATTATTTCACGATGTATTGCCAACCGGGTTCTTCCATTCCATCCGTGTCATATTTTCAATTAGAACGTTCGCCGTCACGCCGTCGCTGCTTTAATCCGAAAAGAGCGAGCTGAACGCGGCCAAATAACATTTGTCGGTCTCGTAGCATCGAATAAAGGTCAATTCACGTAGCTCTGTTTCCTCTTGTCATTGTAACGAGTGACTACATGTGGGTACGCAGCGAGAATCGTCGATCAGACGCGACGATTGTCACGTAAAAATATGTTTCTCGAAAACGCTTGACCTTTCACGACAATATGTGTACATGTGTGCGTATGTTTGCGGTGTGAATCTATCCTAACATCGGGCATACAAGCGACGTTATCGAGATCCTCGACTTCAATGTCGCGTTCCTCCGCGTCTGCGACGTCCACCGCGCAAGAAGATTCTTGAGGGGCGTGCTCGAGAAAGAAATTTTACGGACTCGCAACAAATGCGGTATAGTTAAACGCGCGACGGTACACGCGGGCGAGTTTCGTAGCGACACCTACGAACAAAGGAAAATCGCTTGCATTTTTAAGCTGAGAAAGCTGTACTGGAAATACAACTATTCGAGATGTGCCAAGAAATTCATAACAGCTGTGGCTGCGGAGAAGTTATTCAAAATAAAACTACGAGAGACATAGCAGCTTCGTGGTGAGTCATAAACCAGATACTATGCAGAGCAAGTCAATATTTATGAGATAGTGGCTGAACACGAAGATCCGCGGTTTAGTGATAGAGTGATAGATAGATACATCAAGTTTAATCTTCGTCCCGACAAATTTGTATTTTTATTACCATGTTGCATTTTGATGCAGTTTGCGAAATATAGGATTATGAATAAAACATTGTTAGTTGAATTATAAAGCGTACGTAAATTCACTGTAAGACGAGCTCAGGAAAATGGTTAGTTGTTGATAAATGATATAAAGTGTGTTTTTTATCATTTGTTTTAGAGGAATTAGATTTACTTCGACTTTTTGACACATAGTTGATATTACCTAAAACGCTAAATACATAATCTTTTAAAAGTTTAAACTACATAAACTACATTTGTGTGAATACATTTTTCATAATTTGAAACAAAATAATGAATAATCTTTTCATTAGCGTCAATCCTACTAAGAATGTTAACTAAAATATATAAAATATCTAACTAAAATATTAATATATAATATTAATTTCCATTTTGTACTATGTAGGCTCTTTGTAAAGTTCTTCCTACGAGCTGCATGAAAATATGTACATTTAATTCAAGTATTTATATGCTTACGAGTTAAGAAGAAATACATTTGCAAAGACGTTGTTAAATGTATAAACTTTAAGAAAATATATTTTGGATTCTGAATTTTGTGAATGTTCTAGTTCAAAATACCTCGTTAATCTTTTTATAAACACCACCTCTGTATTGAACCTAAGAAAAGTAGATACCAATTCGAGGTGACTGTTAGCCAGTGGCAAAATCGCCGACAGATTTGAATCGTTGGGTCAAGAAGCACTCAAGTTTCCGCGGTTCCAGGGTTAAGAGATGATTTGTACCGTTTGTCAGACCTCGGAGGCCTATATCTGGGAAACTCATGTCCTTCCTCCTTCGTGCCGAAGGAAACCAGGCCGTTGTTCTCCGACAAAAGAGGGTGACGTTTACAGAGGTTGACGTACGTGTTTACTACGTCCGTGAGAAAATACGTTGAGGAAGAGACACGGTGAAATGAGTTCTAGGAGCTCGGTAGGTGGGTCGAAAACAACCAAAGACTAGACTTGAGGACGAGGAGAACACTTACGCGGATCAACCATGCGTGCTTCCCCATATTCGCCGGCGTCACAGGTGAGCTGGAGTAACCACCTAACGAACCTTCCACATATGCGTGACGAGGTAGGATCGAAAGGGACAAACAAAACTTGAAAAATCACCGGCGTCATTCGAACCGTCAATCTTCATTCACTGCCGCTCTCGAATACGCCGCGTTTAAACGGTCGAACGTCTCGTAAATCGTAAAACATGCAAACAGATGTTGTTATTGCAAAAGTTGTTCTCTGTAACATGATAATGGGGCATTTGATGGCAATTATTAACTTCTTTTAGGTAAACATTGTAGAAACGATTTCAAGGCGAACTTTCTTTTATCTACATAAAATCTTTAGACAAGAGTAGCACTACTAAAAATTATTATATCGAGTTTCGAAATAGTTTTGACATATTTATTTCTATTTGAAAAACTGTTCAAAGTATAACTATCGCACTAAGTTACATAAAATTTTAATAACACAGGTCAGAAGAACTATTTTCTATTTAGTGTTAAAGCAGAGAGTTAAATGAAATTAAACTGCGTCGGTTTTACTAAAAAAAAATGTGATATTTATTATCGAAATCGTAAGATTCTTTTGTAAGAAATTTAACGATTCCATGATAATGTCCAAGTCGATTTACGAACTCGACAACTTTATGCTTCGATAATTTTGCGTCCCTACAGAACTTTCTAATGGGAAAAGATCGGTCCTTCGGAGGTTAATGCATTTCGCTGCTGTTATTAACGATTGAAAGTGTTTTCCACACTATTAACAAAACTCATTCCCGCATTAAAAGCCACCCTTTGTTTGCGGAGACGTGTTGGTGCAGCGAACGAAGAAAGGAAACAAACGCCGGCAATAAACTTTCGAGAAACAAACCCATGGTGCACGGGGTTCGCAGCTTTCCACCAGAGCTGTCATAAGGAAGAGAAATTTCTTGTTCTTTGTCCGGAATATGTGGAATGTAGCATCGCTCGTAGCTGTTAATTACCTAAGCAACTGAATACGAATCTTTGATGTTCACGCAGGATCGTAAGTATACCCCTCTCGCGTGCAGCGACTGCAGGTGCAACTGACGGCGGATCTTGTTCGGTCTTGCTAAAAATACAAAAATATTTCCTACGCAGAAAATTACCCGAGTCAAATTTGCTTTGCATCGAGTTAAAAAGTAGAAAAAGCCAACGATGATCGGACACGCTGTCCTGTTCCTTATTTATATTCAAATTAACTTCGATTCAACAAATTTCTGTCGTAATGGAACCGCGCAGAGGCCGAACTGGTCAACTTCGGTTCTTGTACATTTTATAATTTCGACGGATCAGAAACAAAACGTACGATCTACACATCGTAGAGGAAAACTAACTGGAATATCTTTCTTAGTTGAGACGATATCGAGGATATTATGTGATCGATTTCGTTGAAATGAATTTTACATTTAATGGAGATTTTTCGAGTCAGAGGTTATTACGTTATCTTTGAACTTCTAGTAGATGATTAAAACATTAAAGCCGTAGTGGAGGAAATATATAAAAGATTAGTTTTGTAATATCGCTAGTGTTCATTTTGCATGTAATACCTCATGTCTATTAATTATTGTATCTTCCGTATTGTCTACAATCTAAACATTACACGTTTAACAAGTCATCGTGTGAGCTTTTCTCTATTTTTCTATTAACTCGTATACCTTCCGCATCGTACAGATGACAATCTACATCCTTAACTCATCACTAATGTGCACTTAACTGTGCAAACTTTGTTTGTACGTAAATTCCTTGGAAAATATAAAAAAAAAAAAGTTAGTTTTACATCGCCAACAGACAACGGATCTCTATGCAGAATAAAAACTCTTTCAATAATTTTAGTAAGTCGCGAGCATCGTCTATCCAAATTCTTGAATTGCTTTCACACCTTCACGCTTTTATATTTCACACTTTCATATTTGTCATAAATGCATAAAATCGACAATATAATCGAAATTTTCATTTTATAAAGTCAAGCAGTTCAGTTTCTGATAGGTTTACTAATATGATCGGAATTCTGCGACAGAAATTGCTACAAGCTCCGTTTAATACAGGATGTCTTTAAAAAGTATGTACGAACAAAAAAGAACATGAAAAGGTATACAATAGTTCTTTTTTGTTTAAGACTTAGTTTCGTAAGCGGTAGCAAAATTAAAAAGAAAAAGCATTCTAGGTATAGACTAGTAGACTGGTTTCTGTATCATGTATAAAAAATTCGAGTCGTTTAATCCACTTGTAAAAATGTTATTGCGTTTTGGAAGTTGTCGAAACTATTAGCCAAATTAATGGGAGTCACTGTATCATCATTAATGTTTACACAATTTTTAAAACGCAATAATTTTTTTACAACTGGACTAAATGACTCGATTCTTTTTTTAATTTTGCTATTGCTTGGAATGAAAAAAAAGATGAAAGAAATTCATGTTTGAATATTCAAACTCGGTTTTTTTGGAAACTAAGTCCTAAATGGAGAAAAGCTGCTCTATATTTTTTTATGTTTTTTCTTATGAGGAATCATCCAATGCCAGCTTATAAATACATTTCGGAGACACCATGTATAAACAAAATTGCTCTGATAACGTGCACGTGTGTTCGAGAAGTGCGTCTGTAATGCGATCTGCGTAGACGATTTTTATAGTGTGCGGACACGATAATTTTGCATAAGATCAAGCTGGCTAGTAAAAGTTCTCCTAAGTAGCGACATATTCCGCTAACGAAATCATCTCGTTCCGTTCGTCTCGGTTGATTCTCTCGTTTTTTCCTCGGTGTTCCCTTTAGCAGGAAGCGCTTCCTCGCACTTGTTTTTTATTTTGCTCCTATTTCACCAACACAAAGCCACCGTCCGCAGGCTCTGAACGCACCACCATCCACCTTCGTACAAACGGCCTTTGAATAGCGTCTAGTTTTTGCGTGGCAACTAGTTTTACCGAGGGTTTTCATTCTGCTCTATCGAGACGACGACGGCGTTCCTTCGTACACTCGTCCTTCCAGCCACCGTGAGAATGGAAATCGTCCAAGGCATAAAATTACGTCCCCTTGCCGGAGAAATTGCCGAGCGCCAATTTTTATCCCCGAGGATTTTATCGTCTCGATTTCGCGTAATTCCTGCCGCCCCTTGCGGCTCCACGCGAACTGAATTTGAATATTTCTCCCTCCTATGGCTCGTCAACATTTCTGGATTAACGCGGCGTCGATTCAATTTTCATTTTACGCCTCGGCATGCAATGAATTAACCCTCGGGCAACTGCATTTTTCCTAGTCACTAGCTCAAAGTAAACGACTTTCTTACTCTTAATACGTTATGAGCCGCGTCGGTCATATATGGATAACACTAATTTTCAACTACGTTCTGGAATATATTTCTTATTATGATATGTATATTCAAAATGTTTTGATATATACGAAAGACTTAAAATAAATTTTACGATAGAAAATTTGAACTGTCTAGTTTCGGTTTCATTCATGAAGTTACTTTATTTATTACTTCGTTTTAATTACCTTAAGGATCTTGATGTAACATTTTGAGGTATTCCGTAAACTTAATAATAAACAAAATTCATATTTTATGCGCTGAGTCGAGATAGGAAAGCAATAATTCGAAATTCGATGTTCTTAAATAAACGATCTTTTTTATTTATAATTTAGTTTAGGATCATTTCAAATTTTATGTAGCATTTTTATAAACATATTTCTGGAAGTACTCCTTTTAAACATGTCAGTGTTTCTATAGACCTTAATTAAACATGTAAAGATGTTATTTAATTTGTCAGAAACTGAAATAGTTGCATAACAATATTTATACATTTCTGGATCAAAGTGGACCATAACCTCGTCATTCGAGTGTTACGAAAGGTGTTGTTGGAAAAGGCTATACAGTACTTTGTTTTTTTAAACGGATAGTACCGTTGTATGTACATTACTAAGATATTTTCCGCTTCGAGATTCAGCAAGATCATCCTTTGACTAGCAATTTTTTTAAGCGCTAGACAACAACGGAAATATTTGTTCAAAACACACTTTCGTATTTGACAGAATAAGCTACAAACTTATTTCCACTCATAATTAGTTTAATAACTCTCTCCATGGACCAAGTAGCGATTACTCGTATCCGAATTGGCCATTCCAGATACACAAACTCATATCTGCTAACTAAAGAACCATCCCCACTATGTGAAGAATGCAACACCCAAATGACAACGGACCACTTAATCTTAAACTGCCGAAAATACAATTATATGCGCACCAAACACAAACTAAAACCACTGCTCAAGGATAACATAAACAGCAACAAAATCAAGGACCTATTAAAATTTCTGAGAGTTACAGGCTTAATAAACAAAATATAAGGTCTATTTAAATAGAAGGTCGCTAATAGCCTTGCAGCTGATGCGACGTAAAACCTCTAAGAAAAAAAAAACTCTCTCCATTGTTTTAAATCTATTCATTTTTGTCATAATCATCTTGCATCCTTCAAAATGCAAAAAATTAACGCTAGAACAACTGGAAATCTATTTTTCCAGATTTTTGTCTTTGAATAATGATCCCAAGAATTGCTGAAGAATTTCTCTATTGTCATCTTTCCCAAAAATATGTTAACGTACAGTCTTTTCCAAACTGTTAATCCAACAATATTATGTATATAATTTCGGTCATTTTTATCGGTTTCCCTTTTCTATTACGAAATTCTTAACTTTTTTATAGAAAATAATTGTACAAATTTTTCAATCCAGACACACGTTATAATAAAAATGGCGAAATGTTTCAATAAATTCAATCTTGCCATTATTATAGAACATCGCTCGTTTTTATCGCTCAGTGGGTTTAATATCGGAAATAAAAAAAAATTACTCCTGCAGCTTCTTGAAGTACGTTTCCCTCCGAATTGAACTCCGATTCGTTCCAACAAATAAGAGTTCTACGGATACAGTGATCATCTTATCAATAAAGATTTACGCATCGTAACTTGTCTAATCTATTCGAACCGAGATTACAGCGAATATAAAGATCCGCTAACAGCGACACGTTTCAATTTTCTTTCTTTGACCATAGATTAGAAGAATCGTTAGAAGTCAGAGTAAATATATTGCCGCAGCTCGTATAAAGTCGTATAAAATAGCTGCCTCCAGTGCTTCGTAAATTTAGTATTAAAGACCAAGGGATTAATGCCCGAGCAGCTAAAAGCGCGTGTTCCGGAACCGCTGTCTAAAAGTAGAGAAATTAGTCGCCCTTAAGGCAGCGTCACTATTAAAACCAGCCCAGAACATTCTTTATTTTGCTTGGAAAACTGCGGAGAACGGTTGGAGCAGGTGAAATTAAACGAAAGCGGTCGGATACAGGCTAATGTTCAGTGGAAGAAGAAACAGAGGTTCACGACTAGCCTAACATTATCGTCCGGCGAAAAGGAGCAACGCGTTGCTGTACCAGTTTTACAAGTTCCTATTTCTCGGGTCCGGGATTTTTCTCGTTCCGCCAGCCTCCTGTACCGTGAAGATCTATTTTCCGGCTTGGATCGCGAAAATCACTATTTCAGCGGCACAATAAACGATCGGGTTGCCCTTATCCCCTGCTCGCATCTCGTTCGGTAGTTCCCGATCGATGCGATCCCCGCGGTTCTCTGAAAGATCGCCTCGGGGAATCCGTCGCCTCGTCTTGCGTCGCGCCGGCTCTCTCGAGAGCGATTTCCTGAGGAGAATCGGGGACTTGAAACGTATGCGCATTATCAACGGTACGAACATCTGCTGTTTTGCCGCCGTCTTCCCATATATCGTGCGTTCGGGCTAACTGTACAGCACCTTCCACTAGATATCTATCGAGTTACCAGATAAAGCTAAGGTAAGTGCACGGTGAAACAGCGTACTCGCTGTCCCGCTACATTCCCATAAAAAAGACATCAATTCCGCCTCTTCCGCGCATTAGTCTATTTTAGACATGCCTAAGGATCCCGCCGCTCTACAGAATCGAGGTAAATGCCCCTAATAGCGAACACGCTATTCTGTCCGAACGACTGCGCCAATATCGAACTGCAAAATATGTTTAAACTACTGCGACTTCCGATTGGTGGCTTTCCTATAATAATCTTTGTTCGTTACAACTATTGCGATGTTTTACTCAATTCGAAAAGAAGTCGACTTCGGTTATATCTGCGGTATCCATATACATATATTAATTCGTATATGATTAAAGTTTTGTTCAATGAATTGTTTAAATGTAGGAGTATTCTGTAAGTAAACAGATTCAATTTTCTATGCATCCAATAAAAACGATCGTAATATGTGAAAATACTGTAGGTTGAAACAAATATCTTCATTTTGGAGTCGAACAGTTTCGAATGAAAGCGTTAATATAGATTTTAAAAATACTTCAGCCATCGTAAATTGTTCAACATTCTCAGTCGTATTTGTAGTTTGGACCATTGAAAACGTTTTAATGTTTTATCAGATTATGTCAAGGTTATGTCAAACTTCGCCTATTTCAGGGGAAAATTAACAAAACTTCGTGAATTTAGTGCGAATAAATAGGACTAACTACCTTCTCAAAATCATGAGAATATTTTACCACGCGGCTAAAGTAAGCTAAACAATTTATTCAAGAGAAGCTATGAATAATGTTACCATGGCAGCTTGGGTTCATATATCGTCATCAAGGAAGTTGTTCTACACCGCGCAATGTAGCTCCGGCTGTATTTATCGGAAACTCAAAATCCCATAATATTTCTCTAGACTATAAGAACGTCTACAACATGAACCAGTTTCTAAATTAAAAAGTGTTAAATTGAGAAAATGCATTTTAGCGGAAGAATTTGTGTCTGCATAAAATCTTACAAAGTGAATTACTTTCAGTAGTATTGGATAATAACACTTGGATGATAGTACGCGTTACACGGCAACAGATATCTATGTAAAACGTTAACTGAATCGATTGAATATTTTCTGTTTGCAATTTATGTAATACTTTTTATTCCTGACTGTGTTTACATTTAAACGTCGAACATGTCAGGAATTGGGATGATGATCATAGACTTATTTTAGAAAGCTCGAAGTTACTTAAGGTATCTAGTTTCTTTCTAATTATTCCTTTTTAGCAACTGGTAGCACTGACGCCACGCATTTAATTAAAAGTCCCGTTCCGCTGGTGGGACTTCGAAGAAATCATTAGTGTCGAACATCCCGACGATAAATGCAATCTGCAGGCTGCACAATGAGAATACGAACACTGCCGCCTTCCTCCGTGTATGACAGATCCGCTCGCACCTACTTAGGTGACCTGTCAAGGATGGCTTAGCTACCTACCATCGTTCCTTTCACCACCAGGGGGTTGGTTCAATTTCGAATCAACTAATAACGAAATCACCTTCTCCCGCTGAGACTGCAATCGGGATCCAATCTCTGACAAGCTTCTGCTGCTTGCAAAACACTGGGTGATCGACGACGACAGGTGGGAAATTTAAGGGATGAATACTGTTCGATAAATTATAACTTTATTTTACGTTTTCATAACTGGTACAGGATTATTATAGACCCTTTCTGGGATCCAATTTATCCCTAGTTTTTCAGGAATGTTTTGATAAGAATGTAAAATCTCCTAACCGCAAAAAAACCTTGAAATTTAATTTCTTTTCCAAAAAAAATAAATATCTTATAAATCGAGAATTTAACCCTTCGCAATCGAGTGGTGACTCTGAGACAGCACTAAAATTGTTCTACCATGTTCTAAGATAATTCTTATATCAACGAAGTTTAGATTTAAAAAATTGTTCAGTAGTCTGTCTGTTAGTGTAAGTCACAAGAATCAACTTTGTATGCATAAAAGTGCACTTGTTTACATAGATTAGAAATATTTTGAACAAGGAAAATCATTTTAGATTTACAGATAAAATGACTTCGAGTGCAAAGAGTTAATACTAAACCAACATTTGGTTTAGAAACACAAGAATTGTTATATGTGACAATTTTAACTTATTGTCACAGTAACATTTATTGAGTTCAAGAAAATATGGTGAATTTTCAGGAACTGTGACATATTTCTTGTTGCTACGATATTGCTGTACTCAAATATAATTTTAAGCAGGTTCTATGGATTTATTACAAGATTGAGTAATTGCAATTTAAATTAGTATAAACATTAAAAGAATTTCAAAATAAAGCAAAGCTGCGCGGTAACTATTTCCCTTTGTTAATTTATCGCATGGTATTATGCGAAGTAAATTAGGTCTAATCTAAAAAGTAGTTCTGAATGATAAACTTTAATTTTATTGATACATTAATCTACGTGGTTCTTGTTAAACATTACTTTCGATAACCATGACATATATTTAAATAACATCTGATTAAATATTATGTCATATCAAAATAAGTGCTGTTTCAATGATAAAAGAACATTGAAAGGCCTGGATAACAGTATTATTATACAACATGTAACTTTAATTAAAAAAAAGTCTTTAGAACAATCAGAATTACGTTTAAACACAAATAAGAGCTACATACAGTAATCCATGAAAGTATTCGTACTCCTTTTAAAACGCAATAACTTTTGCTAAAATTGAACTAATGACCTGACTCTCTTTTATATGACAGAGATACTATTCTACTAAACAATGACTCAAACGCTTTTTGTTTAAATTTTGATATTACTTGGAATGATAAAGAAATAAAGTATTCTCGTTTTGTAAGTTTCTTATGTGAAAAATAACAAAAAATTTACCCCAGAGTCAAATTACAGGCATTGAAAGATTTTAAAAACTACAGTTTCCAAAAGTGCCAAAAATCATTACGAAACACCGATTTTTGTGATTTTTAACTTACTGCAACACTTAACGACGTCAACCGATTTTGATACAGTTTTTAATATGCATGTAAGTTACCGAGATCTACGAAAGGTTTTCATTTAAATGTTCATTATAGTTTTAGATAAAAAAAGTAAAACAACGATAGTTTTTCCTTCATCTTTTAATATTTCAAGTAGAAGCACAATTATAACGAAGCATTTTTACTATTAGCCGGTCCTTCTGTCAACTAAAAAAAATTCAGGTCATTTAGTCCCGTTTCGAAAAAGTTATTGCATTTTAGAATCTGTAGGGAAAGTTTTGCAGGCCACTGTACAGAATGAAACTTGTAGAAACTGAAACAGGGAACCAATTTATTTTCTCCGTTAGGAGTGTACAAACATCCCGTTAAACTTGTCTCATTTTGTAAAAATGAATTCCAAATGATTAAAAGTCTAGTTATTGGCGACAAAAAACCGGTTCGGATAAAATCAGTGAACTTTTGCCAGGGAAATAATATATAATAATATTATGCAATTGGCAAATCGAGTTGTGCAATGTTTCGTTTTACAACTTGATTGGAAATTAATTCCTATAAAGGGAAAGAGAAAAATGAACGCACCGATATATTTTGATTTCGTTAGCGTAACGCTTCATTATTTAAGTCGACTGGTATTTGATTCCTGCAAAGGAAACGAGGTGAAAATGGATGCTCCAATATTTATCTATTCCGTTAGATTAGCGCGTTGAATTGTTAGTTATGAGGTCAATACGGTGCCGCGAACTGGGATTAGTTTGACGAGCCGTTAGTTTCTTAATTAAGTAAGGGAAAATTTATGGAAATCGTATTACGTGTTACGCCGTGTGAAATCGGTCGATGGGGGGAAATAGCGTTCCAGGTTTCTACGTTTGTGCTCCTACGTCTTCTAATTCCGTGCGAAACAATTCCGCCGATTTGCATTCACAGGTTGTAACATTTTCACCTGATACAGTGGATGTTAAAATCGGTGAATCGGAAGAATCGCGAAGGCCGTGAGAAGTCGTGCATAAAATTGCAAAAAAAGAAAATCACGTTCGTCTCCTTTCACGTGGAGTCTATATATTTCTTTGACATGAGAACGACTTTTTAATTATAGGATTATAGGATTTTAGAATTGTTGGATTTCTTCGGGATTGTATGAATAATTCATCGTTCGAATCTTGAGTCGCGAAGGAATTTCTGTCAAAGAAACGGATTAATCAATGTGAATAATTGATGATGGAATTTTTAAACTGCAGCTCGTGCATACGATCCGCAATCTACTTATAACTCTGCAACAGCGCATTTATAGCCAACCTTTATACATTTTTTTCTTCTTTGCAGCTGGGGATAACGTTGGCGTAGTTTGTGGCAAGCCCCTGGTGTACGAAAGCTTTTTTATCCAAGGTGGATACGAAGCCTTCAATTTGTAATAACACGACGTGTAAACCTTATTTCCATGAGACTAGATAACTAATTCTCTAGCTTGTTAGTCAATTCTTTTATAGGAACGGCGATTTCAAACGTTAACCAGAAAGTTATCTCCAGGACAGTCGAATGAAACATTCATTTGATCTAACCTTAACATGGCACAATCATTACTAAGACAGCGGATCTACAAAATGAAAATTGTCTATTCTGATTGCAATAAACAGAAGTCGAATGAAACTATTTTTCCTGTGTTAATGAATTTAATGAGCAGAAAATAATATAACAGTATTTTTAGCGTCATTGTTTTCATTGTTCCCTATTTCACCTACTAATTTTCCTCACAAATGCTGTATTTATTTAAACTTTATAATTACAAAAATCGCCATTTTCTGTTATACTAAAATCACAGCGAAATTCTCATAAAAAATGTTTCGTTTCATTCTCTACTTCGACGAATTGTATTTTACTTACAGTTTCATATTTTCATCAACTGTAACACGATCACGAAGTTATACACAACTTTTATACAAAACAGGATATTTCCTGGAAGTGTATGAGGATTGCAGCAGTAGCTACGTTTCATTTCAAAATATATTTCGCGAGCCCAACAAGTCTGAAGCATTACCATTTATATTACCAACGAGAAGATATCCTCTAATTCTGTAATTCTGAGTCATGTTTACTAATGCATTTTTATCTCTTGATTATTAAAAATTTCATATATTCACCCTTTCATAACGATTCGCGAAAAAGCGCTTCGATTAAGTTTCCATAATATTCCATTTCATTTTGAACGAAACATTCGAATTTCTATTTTCCGTTCTTTTTTCCCGCAACAATGATAAATAGAACGAACCGTGCAGTTTAAAGTGTCATAGCAAGCATATATAATCATTCAACAATTTAAACGAACACCTTCAATTTGTAACAACACGAAATGTACTTAACAGAACGAGATTACCCAGTCAAGACCATAACAACGCAGCAATTTCCAAATTAATTGTACGTCACCTTAGAACGAGCGAAACATCACGTGACAAAGCTGTCGGGTAGAACGTCGGTATAATGTTACGCAATTTACACGGGATATCGGAACAAAAGTAATTTAACACTCGAGGGAGTGCAAACGCTACTTTCGGAATCCTGTCTGCGATTCCGGCGGTGCGCCGGTGCCCTAACGAAAATGCCGCGTGCAATTACACGATGTTTAACGATGTTAACAGAATTATTCGAGCACCCGCGCTTTTGACCGGTTTCCTAATTAATTACGGCCGTTAATGCGAGTAACGACGTACCCTTCGACGGCCAAAAATAGCTGGCCGACTGTGACCGGTTCCATGGAAACTCGCCGACCGAAATATACAGCCGCAAACAAAGCATCGATCTCGTCATAACAAATAGACAGTCGTTCAATCGCTCCTCGCCAAACATTTACGTCTTATGAAGTTTAATCGACGCTTAAACTATCTTAGTGGGATGTCTACGGTAGATTGTTAACACGTTGCTTATGCAGACGTTCTGACGGATCGTTTGTGTAGATTTAAGAATAAATTCTTGCGCTAATACATTTAGCATACTAAAAGTGAGGAACACCAAACTGGAAGAAGATTGAGAAAGTGCTCGGTATCACCTTACATTCTCAATTTTTATTGCACGGAATATATTGTCTTGATTTTGTGAAATGGATATTTAAGCCGGCAGTTAAAATTTTAATGCGTTGAAAGAAAGTGTTTCAACAAATTTTTCGACTTATCGCCTTGCAACCATTTTCTTAGATTTCTAATGTTATGACATTTCGAATTAGGAAAGAAACAGTGTAAAATCTGTTAACCCATTTAAAGATTTAACACTAGAAGAGGTGACAATCGTTGATTTAACAAATCATTGTCTGATACAGCTGCATCGCTAATCCTCCGATATTTTGAGATTTTAGGTTGAAAAATGAGCGTTCATAGAAATTATTTACATATTGAAGGTAAAGCTTGTTATATGGCATATGTAGTAACGAGAATGAAATGAATTTTGTAACATCTAGTACCTGATAGGTCATTGTCGGAAGATCTTGCCTAGTGCAACTATACCGACAATTCCCTGATTTTATTGAACTTCGAATTAATGAACAAAAATTCGAAGAATTTTTAATATATTACCGATACAATGAGACTGTTCGCTTGCATTTCTATAAGTCGAATGCATCCTCGAGACACTGAAAACGATCGCATAGTGTACAACTGTTTCTTTATTTCTTGGATTTCATGAGACTTTGCAATCAAAGTCCTGGTGCAGCTGTTTCAATGAGTCCTCGACATCGTCAAACTTGGACGCAGGAAACAAAAGTCGATAACGAATTGGGGTTGAAAGGAGAGCATCTACCGACACTTCTCGAGACTAAGGAGCATTGAGGAACTGGTTGAAAGTCTGCCGGATAAAAAAATCATTGCCTGACGTAAGATTTTCGCGCTTTGGCCAGCGTTGCAAGCCGAAGTAATGTCTACGTTGGGAATTGAATGGGAAACGCAACGTCCTGAAGGGACACGTCTTACCTCTTGAGTATTCCACGGTGGCCGCGCGGGAATCGCGTAGCAGAAGATCTTTTCCAGCAGCAGGTGGAGTCTCGAACTCCCCTCGAGGCAGCAACACGCGAATCTCGATGCTCAAAAGACGAAAATTCTTCTGCACACACGCACACACGCGATAGACGCCGTTTCCCGCGCCCTAACGAGAGGCAGCACCTTTTATTGCCACACTTCCCGCCACTCGCGAGCGTGCATTCCTCCCGAACAGTCGTTTCGCTCTTTCCACACGAAAATTGAATAGGTCTTCGCACTTTTCTCACACGTTTCCTCGCCGGATCGCCGCCGGTTTCCAGCGTCGTTCAATTTCGTCGACTCTCTCTTCTGTCAGCGGCGCTTAACTTCGTTTTTAGGGTCCTCTAATTGAGTCGTAAAAACCTTTCCACTGTCTCCGTTGACAGATACGTCTCGCTTTTACCTATTAACGCCGGTCTTCCCCGGTTTCATATACCTCGAGCAAAAACCCCCCTAATCTCCTCGAGTATCCTGGTCGCTTTTAATTATCCTGGAGAGCAACGAATCGCCGATTCGCTTTCGCACTGCTTTATCCTCTCGTGCTCGGCTCGCGTTGCGAGACCTTTAAACTCTACTCCCACGATTTTACAGTGTCCACGGGAACCACTGACAGACACTTCGGCCGCGTTATAACACTCCGTAAAACGATCTACAACTTTCACACTCGCGGTCGTGTTTCGACGCGTGTTACTGCGAATCAGCGCGATCGATATCGTTCGAAATCTCTCGATGCTCACGTGACGACGGTCCACGCAATATCGGAGGTTCCAGCCAATCTACCGAAAAAGCCGCAAGCTAATTCATGTTCGCGCAATCGAGATCTCGCGGTTTCGAAGCGAGCGGGGCCCTCGTGATCGATGATTTCTAGGAAACCGATCCTCTCGCGACGCGTGCGAGCCTCGCGGCCTGTGCTAACGCTTCTGTTGTTCACCTGTTGCTTCGAGCTTCACCTGTCGATCTCGATGATCCTGATTCTCGTTTACACGGCGATCCAGCGGGCACAGATCTTTCGATCGATGATTTTCACTCGGACGCGTTCGATCTCGTAGGAGCCAGCCCGATCGAGCAGCAACGTAGCACTTGGCGTGAAGCCTCAGGTGAGACGCCAGGTGGATACCGGGAATGACGGTCGCCTCTCTCTTCGCCTTGCCTGGCTCGCCCCACCTGAGCCACGAGCAAGGTTTATGGAGAACAAGAGGATTCTTGATCCTCTCGAGCCGGTTGCGAAGGTCGAGGCGCCTCTGCAGGGTTCGACGATCTTCAGACGGCCGATGTTCACCTCTTCAGCGATCTGCCTTATCGATTGTTCCTGATCGAGCGCCGACGATCTCTGCCTCGGATAAATACGTTCCTTCCAAGCCGGACGTCGTCGTTCCCTTTTCGATTCCGTTGGATCGAGCTAAATGGAATTTGATAAAGAAATCGTCGTGTTTTTTAGGATTGTTGAATACTGTTTACTGACATCGTCTAATTTCTCATCGCAGTGTTCGATACTTTACCCAATGACGTTGTTATTACTCTAAAGGTCTTTACATAAAAAATTATACAGGTTTATTAAAGCTTCTTTGTTATTCGAATAATTGTGAAATAAATCATTGGAACTGAAAATTTCATCGTTGGTAATATAAGTAATTTAACCATTGATAAATAAGTCATAGGATTAATATTGTTTAAAAACATAAAAGTTGAAATTCAGAGCTTCTAATCTTTTTCTTTTTTAAATAATAGCAATTTCAGTTCTAGATTCATATCTTATCTTACGTTATTTAGAATAATAATTCACCTTAAGATTATTAGTCGAAATAAATTTTTAGACCTACGCTTTTAAATTCAGCAGACTCATTCTAAAACTCAGAAATCAATAATTTCACGTTCTCCATTTTGAAACCTGCATTGATTTTTTAATTAGGTTTAATACAAATGGCTTAATAATATTATATATTATTAAATGATAAGCTCGGTGATAAATTTTGAACATTGGATAAAAATGGACCAAGGTCATATTTTTCTTGAATTGAAATGCTTTCGAAAGTTAATATCTTAATGAAATATGAGATTATAATCCAATTAAACATTGTAATCGCCAAGCAAGATATCATTTTTCTGCGTTCGTTTGGAAAAGCTAGAGTTAAATATTATTTAACGATTCTAATCAGAAAACATAGTGAACAATAAACTTATAAATCACTACAAGTGATCAATCTGTATTGTATTATAAGAATGGCATAACTGAACCTATTCGTAATTGTCGACATTTTTATTATAATATATGTTCGAATTAAAGAATGTGTTCAATGATTTCCTACAACAATGTCTTCATAACGTTAACAATTTTAAAAACAAAAATATGCAACCAGTCGTCTTGATCACCGTAGTAAATTAACATTAACGCGTTCATTTATTGTTATGAAATGAATTGGTATACGTTGCTAGGAATCTGTAACACCGACACAGAAAAAATCATCGACGTGGACGACCTCTATGCTCTCGGAACAAGTAGAGAATCTTTAATTTTTTACTTGAACCACTTTAGACTCAAGGAGATTCATGACACATGATCACACAGTATGCAGTTTCTCGTAACAATATGAAACCAAGCCTAAAAAGTGTCAGAAACAGGATTCCCACTGGCATACCTGTAATTATTGGAAACAGGGGAAAACGTTGTAGAAAATTCATTTTCAAGGCCACGTCAAAGCCATCGACCTTTAAGACGTTATCCCGAACGGAAAGTACGAGTACAGAAATGTTAATTATGAGAAAATGAAGGTTAAAGGATTCAAGGCGGTACAATTCTGCAAACGTTGGTGAACTATTCTTCTTAACAATTTTATAAATAAAAGAATACAGAGCGTAATTGTCAGTTCTTGAAAAGTAGATTGTATTGAGCTGATGTACACGGAGAAAGATTGAAATTATTTGTTGTTTATATTAGACCATGCTCGAATATTTTCGCTCAGCTAGTCATTTGTACTATAAATTTTACGAAAAAATAGAAATCCATTTAATTCGTAAATTTTACGGAACAATAAAAATCCATTTAATTCGTAAATTTTACGGAACAATAAAAATCCATTTAATTCGTAAATTTTACAGAAAAAGAAAAATCCATTCAATTCGTAAATTTTACAGAAAAACAAAAATCCATTTAATTCGTAAATACGGAGGAACAGAAAACCATTCAATTCGTAAATTTATGGAAAAATAGAAATTCATTTAATTCTTATATTTTACGAAAAAATAAAAATCGTAAACTTCTTTTCACCGATGCCGATGTATTGCGTTCACGTTATCGAGAGTAAGTACATCTCGTAGAGGTAACAGTTCGTGTCCGAGACCAGAGCGTCTTCGCCTAAACTATCTCGAAAATTCGTAAGTAGATAGGGACGTACTTCGGACACAGCCAACCTAGTTATGTTCGCTTTTTTTTCTTCGCATAAACGACGAAACTCTCAAAGGCGGGGCTGCAACGAAATTTTCTTTTCGTCTTCGTTCGAGGGGAAGGTTGGTTTCCAAGGTAAAAGCATGCTTACTTCCAGTCGAGCAGTCAAGCCGACGTTTCTGTAACACACAGATGACACATCTAACTTAAACCTGAAAGAAGGCCGTCGTAAAAATGTACACACGATGGATATTATAAGCGATCGACACGGAATCTGGGAAAATCAAGAGAAACCTAACAATTTAAACGAGAAAAAAAACATTGACTTCGACATATTGCAATTGACACGGATCATTTTCAATATGGTTTACAAATCTGCTTTCCGAACGGTGTAAGAATACGAATGAATTTTTACGGATTTTCGTGTTTTTAGCCAACGAATGCTCAGAGGTCTGTAAACGTTCGATGATCGGATGGTTTTACCCGTAAATACAACTGCAGATCCGAAATCGACAGAGATTCCTTTAGGTTCCGTGGCCCGAGGCTATTATCTGGTCGAGCATTTTCTCACGAGATGCTCCGCTCTAATTATATGTCTAGGTTACTGCTGTAACCTACAGTCTTACTGCTAAATACGAGCGTTCCGATGGGGTCCAGGGAAAAGAGACTAATCTCTGCGTCTTGGCCGATAATTAGGTCTTCGGACTGCCATTTCCTGCCGTGTTTGCAGCAGAGTCCCGTGCGTACTCTGTTTCCAAAGAAGTACAAATTATTAGGTCGCCACACGAGTTCGTGCCGCGTATACGTTTATATTATTCACGAAGTGTTTAATAAACTCAGTCATAAACGACCGAAGTGACTGTGTTTAACTGATTGAGACCAATCTGGAGACGGCATCGCGGAAGAAATCGTATGGAAGTAACAAGCCCTTTACCTTGTACACAGACGAGGCTTATGATTATTCGTTTTTAGCAGCCTGTGCTGTGTTACTTCTGTGAAGGATGTACGCCAACGGCTGCCGTGAAGAAGATTTGCCTCGTTTACGGAGAAAGTGTTTTATCGTCTCGTAGGCGCAGAAAGTGGTTCGCCTGTGGTCAGAACAGAAATTTCGATCTTGACGATCGATCATATTCTGCGCGCTCATCCCAGTAGACGGCGACAGATTTCGAAATCTTCGAAGCGAGATCTCTTTTTCTTAAACATGTATTTGGTTCAGAGTCGCGTAAACTAATAGATTTTTAGCGACTGAAACGATAATGTTGTAGTATCATAATTATTATGACATTTCTTTTTTAATATCCTTAATGCTGCGTTGCAAATTGTTATTACTACTGTGTTGCATTCGTTCCATAGCAGCAAGCATCTATCACTTAATAAATACGAGTGAGTGAATACGTCAATTCGTGAATTATCTATATAATTCTAATCTATAGTTCGTCATATTTTCCAGAAATTGTGCATATCGCCTACTTCGTAGAAAATAATATGATTGCAAAAATTCAGAGTATCTGTAAAAAGAAACATTAAAAAGTGTTGTCATAAAATGCTACCGGACAATGACTGCGTAATGTCTCGTTGGAAACATTGGAAGACTTAGTAAAACGAGAAAGTTATTACTAGACTGTGAAACTTATGCAATATAACACAGTCTTCGTAAATCGTAAAAACATTCCTGAATGATTTCAATCAGTCAAAAATAATGTATAACTATGTTAAAGTACTTTAAATCTTTCCACTATTTTATACTGTGTCCGCTTATTTTATTTACTAATACTTTGACAATGTTCCTATTACATAATTGTAAATACATTAAATCCGTAGTGAATTAAGGGTTTGTCGCAATTATTAGACTAAAAATTTGGCTACAGTCAATACGAAGCAGTATCGACGGTTTTGGGTGGTCTCAAGAATGAGCAAAAAAGATACTGAGTAAAATGGATCACATAAAGGATCAGCGGAAGAAATAGTAAAAATTAGTCCGAATTTTGTTAGAAATTCATCATGCTTTCGACGATGGTACAAAAGAGAGACAATATAGCACACACGCAGTAAGCAGAATCGTTACATGTTCGATAATCGCTGGAATCGGAAGAACGGGTGCCGGTCTCGACTGGATATCGCTCCACAGTTTGAGTCTGGACCAATTAAGAAGCAACAAAAAATGACGGCGGTCGTAAGGCTCTCGCTTCGATAATTTCGATCGAGCTCCATCAGACTCACGTCAACTCACGTGTCTAGGCAGACGTGAATTTAAATCAGGCGATTGAGATTCCGTCTCGCAGAAATCGCCATTTACAGGTTATCTTTAATATAGATACAGTGACTTCCAGAATTCTCCATAGAAAGCTTTAACTTTTACTTAAGCAAATTGTATACATATTTTATGAAATTACATAAAACGAATATAGATATAAAAATAGATACGAATATAGAAATGAATATATTAACATGTAACAATTTGTACACCGAATATGCATCTGGGAAAGAAGGAAACAAAATTGGGAGTGACTGTAAACTGCAGATATAGTTGCACAATTAGTGCAACAAATAAGGCTCTGTAGACTTTAAATTATCTTTGCAAATGAATAGGCGGTTGCTCAACTGATTGCTAACTCGTTTTACTTTTAATTCGATTCGCAAAGTGCCATGCAGATTTTTACTACCTCTGGCAGGAAAAATTCGATTAAAATCGTGGATCTGATTGTTGAAGGATTTATTTGATACAAAAATGATGTTACAAAAGTATCATACGAAAATTAACGTAACGTAATACAGCATGAGAGCGCCCATTAACTATTCTACTACAGGTGACGAATTAACTCGTCAATTATTATTGCTATTGCTTGCTAGCGCAATTTATACATTTATGACAAAATGGAGTAGATGCAATTTAAAACAGTGGAAACATTACTTAAGATTAGCAATATATTATTTTCAATCCATTAAAATTATTAAAGGGAATTCAGGAACGTTCCATTCTTCTCTTAACTCAAACTATGTATGTACCTGTAAACTATGTTATCCTTACGTTTATTACGACAAAATTTTTGCAACATTAATAAAATACATAAGTTAAAAATGGAAAGTAAAACTGAACACTGTAAGCTCCAATATAGTTATATAATTTTTAAAATATTATATAGCTCTCGCGAATAAATAAAATAAAAGAAGTAGATAAAATAGATATTATTTAATACTAATGTTATGAAAATATAAAAATATTAGTAGATTTAATTACCCTACAAGAACAGAAATGTTTATGGTCGAAAATTGACCGGTCGGTAAACTGTTAAAAAGTCTGATATGTTTGAATACTTTTTGCCAGGGATGTATGCATTAGAGATGTCGTGGTATCGACATTGCATTAGAATATCCGCAGCAGAAGGCGCCGGAAACGACGGCAGAGTAGCGCGCCTTCGTTTTCGCGTACGAAATTAAGCAGAAGAGAGGAAGAAGGAGGAGCTACGTTCCGCACCATCGAATTATGTACACGGCACACACAAAGCGATCGCGGAGCAGCTAAAAACCACCTTGCATTCAAAAATGGAACAAAAAACGACCAGAGGAAATCACGATCCTTAGCGGTGGTGAGCACAAAAAAGGGATACAAAGTATTTTGCGCCGCGGAGATGATTAACCCCTAGCCATGCGATCTAATTTCGATTTTTCGGAGCAAAATATATTATTTAATCTTGCTTGACAATCTTTGCCTGTAACGGTGGAAAATAAAATTATTTCTGTTGGTCGAGAATATATTAAATTTCCGAGTCCTACGCCAGACTTACTGATGACTCCTCGCCCTAATGACGATCATCTTACCACTCCCAGCAAAGTTCCGCAGTAAAGTACCAGTGCGAGTCAGAAATGACTCCGGCACTCGGAAGGTTAATTATTCGAACGGTGGACCTCTTGAACACAAATATATTTGACAATGCTTAGGACCATTTATAATTTTATTCGTTCATATTTTTCAATGTATTTTTTAAGATACTTCTACTGGACACATTAGTTTTTCTATGGGTCATGTTGAAACATGTGTAAAAAATTACAATGACGAGTCTGACTTGCAATTAGATACCAAGTGACTAATAGATGTTTGAATTTGTGTGATAATATGACAGAATAAACTAAAGACTTAAGATAAAATAAAGTTAAATAGTATAGAGGATAATCTACGCAACTTTTGCATCTTCTACAATTTTCAAAGTATGCAATGAACAACAAATTTTGGAATGCAAAACTTACGTGGCTTAAAGGGGCATAGTACGTAGTCCATTCATTTTCTTATAGGTGGAATCGTTTCCTTCGTATATAAAAGTTATAGTATTCCATTTGAGAAGACAAAATTAACCCTTAAATCTCCGGAATGGCTCCACCTATGAAAAGAATAAGACTACATGGTAGGCAGCGTTAAGTTACGCAAACTTTGTAAAGAAAAATTTGTTGTACAATGCATATATTAGAAATTGCAGGAAGTGCGCGAATTGCATGGGCCACCCTATATAAGACTAACGAAGTGAATACTTGATATCCGATTATTCAGAAGTCTAGACGTAACCACTTCGGCAGCTTTATTCGATATCGTTGTATAGATTATCCATTCACTCGGAAGATGTATATGAACAACATTCAAGTATATAATTATGAACGGAAAGAAATTTCATAAGAAGTCAGTGACGGACAGTTCCAGGAATTGCATGACATTTCAGGGATGTCCAAATCAGGTTCAGCACTCAAAATTCCTGACGTCTTAGAGTGCAAAAACTTACGCTAATACTGTTCCGGCGAATTAGAACCGTTTAAAAAATATATGCATATGTTTATAAACTGCGCTATAACACAATGTCTTCAAGTTTATTATACATATAAAACAATATAATAATAAATCGGGAAATGTAAAAACAATTAAATCTTTATTTGTAGAATTCAATAAATTTAACATCAACGAGGTGTTAATTAAAAATGGTTACATAAACCTAATACACAATTTAGGTAATATGGACCCAAAATACAACAGTAAGTTTGTGAAAAAAGAACAAGAAATGTGGGAGGAATAGACGAGGAAAATAACGAGATCAAGAAAATTGAGTGATTGATAGATGCAAGCAACCTTTTTCAGACTTTATTAGGCCTGGATTACTTGAAGGAAGAAGTCTCATTCGTGGAAAAAGGTTATGTTCGTAGCTACCTGCCGGACTAGCTAAAACAGCAATTAGGCTGGTCCAACCTTCTCCTGACTGGGAGCAGTTTCAACCTGCTCTCTGTATCTTCGAATAGACTGTGGTCACGTTTCAAAAAGCTGTTATGCGAATCAGTACTATAGGAGACAAAGAAATGATACAAAATACAGGTACTTTCGTAATTAGCACTTCTGAGGTTATAGTTCGAAATTAGTTTAAATAACTCAGCTTGGATTAATTAAACAAACAATACAAAGTTCGTTACATATAAAATTATTTAGTAATAAATACGAAAATACTATTGATGTAATATGAAATGTGATGTATAACTCAAAATATATGTATATACATATGTATGTATATTTACATACATATGCTTATGTACGTATACGATACAATGTATGTACGTATATGCTACACTGTGAATATTTGTGCGAAATAAAAATGTTCTGTATTAGTAGCTAGAGATAAGTACCGGGTATACGTGTAATTCTTCTTTCTGTCATAAATATATAAATATAAAATACGTAGTCTAGTAATTATACATTTATAACACAGTTAACGTTAATGAAACTTATTTTTTTGAGTAATTTTTTTCATAAATTTATACGAAAAATAGAAGTCCAATTATTCGGTCAAATTTACGTATTCCTGTACTCTTCCAGGAGCAGAGGCATCAAGTTTGAATTTATTTGGTGCAACCCACGCACCATTTCCACCGAATTCGTATCATCAATTTATTGTTCTATCTATTATTTCCCGGATATCTTCAGGATTCGATATCATCGAAACTTTCTTCCTTTAGAGACTTATCAAGTTCTAGTATAGCTTCGACCTCGTTTTCTTCCGAATCGATTACGGTTAAGGTTTTAACCGATCCCGACTGCAGATTTTTCCAAGAAGAATTTAATATTACTGTTTTGATTTCGTGGTAGATGAAAGCATGAGATTGATACAATCTTAAATTATGTAAGTTTTGACTGCCTTTGTGATTTTTATGTCGTCTATTCTATCATACTAACGAAATTATATTAAGTAGATACAATTGCACAAAAATCCTTAGTCTGCTTATAAAAATATAACAATATCTGCGCAATTCTTTAATTTAATTGGATAATAAGCGTTGACAAAATGTAAAAGATTCGAGAGATCTGTATTGCTGCTCACTGTAGCGAGAAGAGGGTCACCTGGCAAATATAGAATCACATCGCCGATATTCTTGCCACACTATAGTATTTCGGTTCGTTGTTTCATCATTCGCTGCTTTATTACATATTTTTCTATCTCCTTTCGATGGAATAGAACAGAAATTGAACTGAAACCTTCATTATAATAATCGTAGTTGTTATTTGATAGTCTTCATTATCACATTTAAAAAAATGTTGTAGCTATCATAGTGTTCAATAATCTTTACTTAATAAACTTTAAATTTTTCAATTCTCAGGTGAATCCTTGTAATTTTTTAAATCGTTTTCATTGAACCAGTTTCTTATTCTCCCACCTATACGTTTAAATCTGTTTGTTTTCCCGCCGAACGTTCTACCTAGCCTATCTTACCGACTCTAACCCCTTTTGATCTCTAGATATTTTATTTACACCCTCTCGTTCAAATTACACCGTGATAATGGCAGATGTCGAGTAAGGAACGACATAATTTTATTTAACTCTACCTCTAATTAGAATTAATTCTACACAACGCAAATCTGTGTTCCACCCACACTCTGTTATCCCGATCTACCGTCCCGCGCTCTAGCGGGATCATGAGTAATTATACTGTCAATACTGCGTGATAAACTAAATTGACGATTATTGAGAGAATATTTAACAACGTCAATTGAAAAATGAATTATCCTGATTGTTACACACCCCGGAATGATAATCGAGGAATATAATTACAGTTGCGCCGAACCCATCGATCACCGTGTTCGCGCAATTCTCTGCGCAACTGAGCGGTGGTGGTCACCCCCTGTCTATAAAAGAGGGTGGAAATCCTCAATTTTCTGCACACAACGGATAAAAGCTGGCGTCTTTCAAGGATCTTTATTTATAAACAAAGTCAGGCCACTGACACGCAATTTCGATGCGCTCTTAAGTTAACACTTTGAAGGGGTGATAGAAACTCTTGAATTTAGGGGTGAAAGACTTTAACTCTACTAAAATCGTTATAATTTTTCGGAACAACAACTTCTTTTGTAATAATCCCGAACACTAAAACAAAGTTTTGATTAAAAAACTGTTCTGTAAGAAATTACTCGGTCATACATTTTTAAAAAATATTTTCACGAAAGATTTTCTTCCGCGATTTTTTCCCATTTTTGATTCACAAATTACAACACGAAATTGCGAAGACAATGACATTTAAAAAAATAAATAGACAAGTAATATATTCGGAAAAAGACTATAATGTGCTAGTGTTTGGTTAGTCGTTATTTAGAAAAACGTTTATTATGCTTTAATATATTGCGCACGAAAATATGATTTCTCTAGATTGTCTTATTATTTACCTATCAAATAAGATAATTACTCATATTATTTATTACTTAGTATTTTTAATATTTAAATAACTGCTTACTCAAACAATTTTCTGATCGCTTTGTAACATTTTTCTTACACGTGATAAAGAGAAGTACAATTTTTAAACCAACGATCGTTAAATTATGAAAATGTACCGACTTTAAGAACCAGTAATTCTTGTAATTAAGTCTGAATAACTTCGTTCAAATAAAACAGCAGGAAACCTGTACAGTTCCTTACGCTTGACTGTTTCTTGCCTTATTTGAACAATTTAATTACCTCAAGTAAGAATTCATACGAAATTGACTTACGCAAACTTCATGGGAAGCGAGTTATTTTATCCGTGCTATTTCTGAAACAGAAACACTCAATTAGTCTTTGGACTAACTATTTAAATAATTCCTTATCAATTATTTTATTTCAAATAGAATACGCACAAACCTAGTTTATGGATACGATAGTGCTGTGCATAATTTAAGATGCTTTTACTGAGGTGTCTCATAATTTCTACTTCCGGGAACTATTTGTTTATGTTGAACATCTTCAATCAATGACGTCGACGGTGCAGGCACATCCCTTCGCCAATGTGTACCGGAAATAGACATAGTTTGTTGTTAGACAAGTAGGCGCGCCAAATACTTAATCTATGGTTTGGTTATTTTTATTTTAACGTTTCAATTACAATATTCTTTGTAAATATTCTAGTATTCTGAACTCGAACGAGGTCAAACTGATCACTTAGAATTTCAAATATAGCGACTGCCGCTACGATAGTCGAAATATATAGAAAGTGATAAAAATGGTTGTTTCTCCAATGTCGGTCGTGCTCTGATGACCCAGGTGTTCAATACTTGTATATCCAAGCAATCGGATAAGCTGATATTAACTTATGAATTACGAGAATGCATTTATTAAGATCTTAATCAACTCTTATCGCGATGTGCAGATAAATCAGTATATTGTATAAATTGCTGCAAAATCATTTTTATAGATTATAAAACGGCTGAAATTTACATTTTGTTCAGGTCTTCTTGGTTCTACTAACAGTAATTTGTTCAACACAGATGATACCAAGAATTACAAGCTAATTATCTTGTGTAGAAGTAAAAAATATCAGGTTTACCAAGCACACCCCGATCAAATTTAATATCGCCAACATAAATCACTTGTTGTCATCATCCCAGGAAATTTCCACTCCCTAAGCTCGAATGTCAGCTGAAAAAAAACCTACTCGTTAGCCTAAGCTAAGTCTCCCAGAGACGGAAATTATCAATTGATTGATACCAGTCCCTACCCGTAGCTTGAGTCAGCAGGGGAAACTGCGAAGACTTGATACGTAGAGAGGTCTGATACCATTTTACGTCTCCCACTTTATGAATAAGAAAGAACTCTACGTTACGGTGTAGAGTGCTTTCGACAGGATATGATATGTCATAATCGTTTTAACCGAGGACCGACAAAATTTTTTTATAGGCTCCATTTAAAGGGTGTGCATTATTTTTTGAAAACATTTTCACGTTACAAGGTTGAGAACAGATGAAGAAAAATTCTTCAAAATGTATCGACTTTCTTCAGTCTTCCCCTGTCAGCGGAACCTATTTAAGAGGGGAGCTATGTATCTACGCCATCAACACCTTCTACACATCTAATACTATCGACTCCAACCACGGCTCGGTTTAGAAAATTTGCATACTTTTATTCCAAGATTGTGAAACGTCCGTTTTTTAAATTTTTAGAATGATTTACATTCAAGGTATAACTAGCCTTTTTCGTTAAAAAATATTTCATGAAAATAAATGATGTACATGTAAATATTTATAAAGTGCCTCATAATAGAAGCTGTACATCGGTTATGATTCTGCAATTTTTCATTTTTATCAGAAATAAAAAAAGGAATATTATTTTACGATTTTATAAAAAAATAATAATACAGAATTTTGGTCAGTCATTTCACTGTTGTTTTTGTAACAAAAATTGTTCGATTTACCTTTGCTATATGGATGTAGATTCATTGATGACGGCTAGTCGCCTATTATCGAGCTGCATTCATCGGGGCATTTCAATTGATCGGACGGTTTTTCTCCTATCGTCATCGCCAATTACAAATAAGTGGTTTCGAGAAGAACGGATATCAAATTTTCAGCGGGTATATTCCTCGAACCGCCCTAATATTGTTTTATAAATGATGTAATTCCTACGAATTTCTGCGCGACACGTCAAGAATATAATATCTATGTATGTTATTATTTATTAAAGCTCGATCTGTTGAAAACAGAAAAATGGATTTTAAAAGAAAATTTCTTCGAAGTTTGATTGTCATTGATACGGTCAGACGAATTTATAATCGTACATATTTTACGATTAATTGTCGACGCAGCCATGGTTAATTTAAAGAAATGAAATTGTGAGAATGCTGAAAATTGTAGAAGTTATGGAACGATAAAAATAATCCTGCGGAACGCGCAGCTACAGTCGGTATGCATAGTTCCAGGGGGGCAATTGTCTGAAAGTAAAATGCTTTCGGGGTGAGTAATCTCTATGTATATTCAAAGCTGGAGAGCGGAACTCGGTTGGTAAATTCAGACAAACATTGTCGGAATTTTAGGAAAAATATTTTTCTTGAATTTTGTAATGTTTGTTTCATAATAAATTATTTTGTAATGATTCGAAGTTAATGCCAGAGTTCCACTCCGCGGAGAAAATATGAATTGTCTGTTCGAGAGTCTGCGATGCATTCCGCGCTTAACAGTGGAGTTTCGAGATAAACTACTTTAAAATTCGAAGCGATGTTTCAACCGAAGTATGAATTAAAAAACAACCTACCAAACCGTTTTTGTTTTTCTTCTTTTTCATCTGACTTATTAACGTAACAATCATGGCACGTATTGTACTGTCGTAGTATTGAACTGTCTATTTTTTTATTTTAGTTTTTCTAGTAGGATATTAAAACATTTGAATCTTTATACACTGCACTATATAAATACAACTATACTCTCTTCGTCTGCGCGTGTTGGTTTCATTGAAAAACCCAAAGTCCAACGGTGGAAAGAGCCGTAAAAACATTCAAAATGTTTCACTAGATTGCAATTTCCAATTAACCAACAATAAACTGTAGCGATAGCTTTAGACTTCTTAAGGAGTGTGCGATTATATCTGTTTTTATGTGTACGGAGTTAACGTGATTAAACATTTTATTTATACAATTTTGGGATCCACATGTTGTGCGATAATCTACGGAATAAAATTTGAAACGAAGTACAAGTTCGTTTATTTCACTATGAAGTTAGCAGTGCGGTTTTCATTCCAAGCCCAATGAAATTACCAAAAAACATCATATACAACGTTTCAGGAAATCCTCCAATAAGGGAAACTCTGGTCTTCAAACCCACGGTAGATTCGTTTATGAACAAAATTTTCCAATGTTTCCGACGATGTTTCAATTTGTAGCATTTCCGAATAAACTTGAATCTTTTATAATGAATTATGAAGTTAGAGGCTTCAAGTTTTAACACTAATCTATTGTTATAGGAAAAATTATCACAAAGACATTTTTGTAAAAAATGAATGAATTCAAACGTGCATCACAATGAAAATGGCGAAAAGTTTTAAAATTGTGTTCTACCGTTCTAATAAAATAACACAGATTAATCATTTTAGTGATCGATAGGTTTAGAGTCCAAAATGTTTTCACATCACTGCAATTTCTGATTAAAGTAATTAGGAGAAAAAGTATTTAATTCTGTATTCCACTTGTAATAAAAGTCTTATCATTCTTATATAGTAACACAGATTAATCACTCTTACTGCCTGGTAAGTTTAGTATTGATCAAATTATTAATAAAATAAATAAATGTAAAATAAAACATGACGCAAAAATATTGTTTTTCGCTTACAACAAAACTGGCGCAATATCTAACTAAATACATAGAGCCCTGTTATTCTCGTAAAGCAACACACAGTAGACAAAAATAATTGGCAAGTTTAGTGTTAAATTGCGCGTTAACGTATGATCCCAGTATCAACGATTTTTCAGAAATACGAAATTGATCGAAGGAATCACTTTCTTGTGATGCGTGCCAAAGTCGAGGACAATAATTTGGCGATCGCTGAATTAAAAGGACGATTACCGGCGCCGAAAAGAAAATGCAAAATGCTCGATTAATTGGTCGCAGGTTGTATCGAGGAGGGTTGTAGGGTAGTTCGAAGGAAAGCCCGAAAAGACAAGGGGGTGAGCGTGGTTGCGCATGTGCGTGCTCGTCCTGAGCACTTGTTACGGGTGCCTCAGTCTCGGCTTGTCTGGGCTGAGGGCAACACGGCCGCGCGTACCACCCTCGCGAACAATCCAGATCCCCGGGAGACGTTCTAAAGATAGAAAACACACAGAGAGAGAGACAGGGTCCCGAGTCGATCGCGTCCGAAAATCCTGGCTGGTCCACGGGAACGGTCGTGGCCGCGGATGAACGGTCTGTACGAAGCGGATCGTGGCGAATCGCGGGGCAGCAGTTACGTGAAAACACGCGGAGGATCGTCGTCGAGCGAGCGGATGTGCCTGTCCGAGGATATGTGCGCGCCAACGACGGTGTCCTCGGCCGTTTTCCTTGGTCCGAGATGATGAGCGAGGACCACGGTGCTACTAGCTCCTCGATAGCTGGGATCTGGGAACAGGGAAACGTGGCCGGAGTTTGTTAATCGTGTGCGGATCGATTTATTAGGCGATTCCGCGACCAGACAACAGAAATCGCGGCTTGATGCACCAGGTGATTTTCCCAGCTTTATTCCTCTTCTCTCGTTTCCCCATCTGTGTCTCTCTCTTTTTCTGTTGACCCCCCCCCCCCCCCCACTCCTCCCCTTAAAGAAAACAGATGGAACGGTGAACAGCGTCGTCCGAAAACTACCCTCATTATTCCCCACATGCTCTCACCGTATTCTGATACTCGCATTTTCTATGCTCGGTTCTCCCATTCCTTTCGTCAATTTTTCATCGTACACCGATCAATGATTGTGTAGTAATACCTACTATTTATACCGAGCACACCGATATCGATGTCGAATATATTATGTAGCAGTGTTATGTTATACATTATATTCTCTTAAAATATACATGTTCTTTCACCTTCGTAATGCGTTCCATCCTTTAACCTGTGTCGTTCGTTTTTTGTTGTCGCCAATCTAAAAACAGTATGTTTCAGCTATTGATTCGGTTATTTCCACGCGTTTATTGGTTATTGAGGCTCTAGTTCTTATTCTTATTTCCGAACGCATTCGATGGACGATGGAATAGCGTGCAGAGAGCTGGATCTAATGGTGTGTCGAGTTTCCTTGCCGTTAATGGGCTTAAACGGATTTTCAATACTGCGAACGAGGCTCTCTTTGTTCATTACGGTTCTCCCGCATTTATCAAAACCGTAGGAAGTTTCTATCGTAAAATCGGACATTATCTTCATGCCTTCAACTTCGAACAATTTTCAGAGCCCGTAATCTCCTTCCCCGATCTACTTTCTGTAATTAATTGTGCCCTTAAATCTGTAGGCATAATTACACTGTTCCCAGAATCGGGGACACTTTCGCAGCACCGTGTGCGGCGATCTAAATAATTTTTTTGAATATCCGTCACCCGGCTTGTAAAAAGCATGCTCCTGAGAAGATCAAATGGTTCTTCAAATTGTTAGTGTTCAAGCGATGTAGGTCACTGGCTGCACGTGTTCACAAAGCTCTGACAGCAGGAACGTCTTCTGCACTGTTACGAAAAATTAAAGAACCATTAAATTGTGACCGAATGATTGTCATTCTTTGAACTGCTCTAATTATCTGAAATACCGTCCTATCACGTTTTACATAAGGTCGTTATAAAAGGTAGACTTCTCTCTAGAAACCGTCTCAAGCCGAACTCTGAGAAAAAATTTCGCAAAACTCTATAGACTTGTTTAAATTTCTAATATTCGTTATGGAACCGAAATTTGAAACTGCATCAACTTCTTGGAGGAGAATCGTATGAGAGAATCCCTAGGGTCGTCGAAAGGGAAGACTTGGCTCTACAAGTCCATCTCAAGATGAATCGGGAGAAAAATTTACCGAACCCAACAAAACTACTCCAATTCACAAAATATTCTACCAGTCGCTACCAGTTCTAAATTTTCCTCGGTTTTTTAATATGAAGAAATCTTCGACAAAATTGAATCCATAAATGTTAAATTAAAGGACATCGCCTTTTAAAATGAGTCCAACCAGGCTATCATACGATTGTTCTTCAGGAAGTTACAGCTGTTCAAATATTAACAATTTTCCGGTCAAAATTTACTGATCCTTTAATTTGGTGGAGTGGATATCTGTTCCGGACGTTCGAGACGTCGGATAATACACCACGAGCGAGTTAAGCACGTCTTTCAAACGTTTGATGTAGGAAAATTGGAAAATCCTTGAGGCATCTCATTTTGGTCGGAAAACGGACATTTAGGAGACATTCAGCTGTTTTACAAGAGAATCGCTGTTGGAACCTACGCAAAAATTAATGCGTGTTTAAAAATTGTAACACATATTGAAATGAAGTGCACTCAAAACACCAAAACGGTCTCAAATTGGTTAAATTACACCGAAAGCAAATCAATTTTGCAAGAGGATAACGACCCGAAACATCGAAGCCACGTTTGCACAGATTGATTGGATTGACATCCCAGTCACCCGATGCAAATCTCATAGGAAATGTTTGATGTAGTATGAAGCACACATTTCGAATAAACTGCGTGTTACAGTTACTATTTTTATCTGATTCTACTCCGAACACATACAAATCACCAGATGCTTCGTTTAAAGGAAAATGTGTGTTCAATTTAACAATTCTATTCGCCCGTATTCGAAGAATATAGAGGTCAGAACATGCCTCGGTAGAAAGCATGCTGAACCGTTGCCAAACTATAATTGATAATTAAGCTGGTTAAACTTACCGTTACGTAGGAGTGTGTTAATGTGTTAGATGTACTTTCGATGCATACTAAATTTCCACAAATATGGTAATGTTTGCAGACATAGCATCAGCACGTTCTCGTGGGACACACTGTAAGACGTCTTGCAGACGTCTTATTTAGATTGTGTTTTAATCTACAGGGTGGTATCTTCGTATCGCTTCGAGGAATAGCTGGCTTTTTGGTAGATAAAACATAACTGACAGTCATAATAGCTGTCAACCCCACCGTAGCACCCCAGACTGATGGTGTTTGGGTGCTCGAAATGGGGTGGACAGCTACGATGGCTGTCGATGCATCCACGCTATCTTCTTCAAATACCCAACTTGATTTAATATATCATAGTCATATCTAGATAAATTGACTTGCGGTACTATCACTCGATGTTCTATTTTATTTGATCGGGTTCGAAAATTCATTTTTATTGTGACACATATCGAAGAAAACTTTATTTTGATTTTGTTTAACATTCGCTACTACCGTGACACGCATGCGATTTAATAGTTTTTTTTTACG
Source organism: Augochlora pura (assembly GCF_028453695.1). Lineage (NCBI taxonomy): Eukaryota > Metazoa > Arthropoda > Insecta > Hymenoptera > Halictidae > Augochlora > Augochlora pura. The sequence goes on from NC_135781.1 coordinate 19,396,677, forward strand.
ATTAGAATAGTTAATTTTACGATTTCATAGTGTTCATAAACATTATTAACTTCATTTTACGTACGTTGTTATGTAAGATCACTTCGTACAGCGTTATATTCAGGAAATCCATTATTTTTCTTTTTTAAATTGTTCTAATATTTCGTAAACGAAGAGAGCGGCATTTAATAAAATATTTAAATAATAAAGAAAGCATCAAAAAGGTAACGATAATAACTATACTATCTGCTTTTGTTTACTTGAGAAATTAATTATTAAACTAATAATTATATTTATCCGTAGCTTATAAAATTATACATTACTATTAGGAACTAGTGAAATTATACTTATTTGTATTATAAATAGACGTAGCATAAGTCAATGATATATTTTCAAATGATTTAAAATTAGCATTCTGACTTAAATGTTTATTCAGTGTAAATCGTTGTACATTCTAGTCAAAAATGCAATACGTATTCATCATAAATTAAAAAATGTACTTACAGAAAATGCTCTGGAACGTATTTAAATTTTTGGCTTTTAATTCCGTAACTTAAAATTCGAAGCCATCGATCATCTATCAGTATTTTCACTATCAAAAATTAATACAATGCAATTCACTATTAAAATTAGATCGATACAATTCACTATAAAAATCTTTCCATTTTGAGGTTTACAGCGAATCGTTTTGATTCCTTTTACACATTTGTACCGTTCACGTTCTTCCATTCTTTTCTGTCAGTCACGTTAACCAAGTATTCCGGTGACTCAGTACTTTAAAAGCTACTTTGTAGATTTCACTTTACTTTCAGCTTTTCGTGTCCATGCCGTTTTTTAACATTCGTTTATTTCACCGAGTTGAATTAATGTCGTCATACTCTGGTTATGTATCTTAGGCTTCCCTCTAATTAGTTCACCTATTTATTCCTTTACCGGCAATTCCAGTATCGCAATAGGAACTGAACATAATAATTCTATCAGAATTTTCTTTTTCCTCTCGTTTTTAATGCTTCATATTTTCTTAACGATCCGTTTCAGTTATTCTGTATATTTTTGTTAATTTATTTGGGTATTTTAATCGTTGGATTCGTAAATCTCTCGCGTTTCTCTTCAATAAAATGACGTAACTGTGCCCATTATTATTTCCCGGAGAGATCCGTTCACGTGTCAATTTTACATAAATGATCCTGGTTTGTTCATAACCGTATGATTGAATCATTCTATTCCAGTAATCCTTTACTCCGTCCATTAATTCAACATTGTATTGTTTATGAAATTTCTGGTATTATATTCCTTGTTACTGTCGCTATATGGTTACCTGCCATTTGCGCGCATATACTTTTATGGCGTCTGTGACTTTATTCTTGCTGGAGAGAAATCAAAAGGCGTCGGAAAATACGTGCTTTGTTACATGTGACATGTCCCAGAGGTAAACATAAATTTGTTGGGTAAATTCAAGCAAAGATTATTTATTCGCTGGTTACCTCAACATGGTCCATAAATTGTGAATTTATAATTTATTGAAGAATTGCTGAAGTGAAAAAGAGATCGTGGAATATTTTATTACGAATCATTGTACACGTTAGGGTCTATTGTGTTACAATGTCAGTGTGTCAAGTTTGGAATTGAATCATTGACAAAGCGTAAAATCGTAACATACACTTTTCTTGTTGCGGTTCTATGTAGTTCACCAGTTGACCGTTGCAGTTAGGTAGAGTACGCTATTGTAATAAGACGTTTCCAACGCTGTCGGTAATTCAGGATCGTGGGCAAATAATTACGTGGCACGGGAGCCTTAATTTCGCACTAGCGATAGCACTAATCAGTACGAAAAATAGATAAAAACATTAAACAGGTGGAATAGAAAATTGAAATAGACCAACCGGAATCTTCTCTCCATTTGTGGTAAATACAATAAACATTAAAAAATCAAGCTCATGAAATCGAAATTACACTAATTTTAAAATAATAAACGCGACAATGTGTAAAATATCTTTTCGAAGTAATGTTTTACTGGAACTTTAAGGTTATCTCGCGCGATTTTTCACGAACGAAATGCATAGTTTTAATTGCATCAAACGCTGCACTTCGATGCAATTTCTCACTAAAAATAATATGGGAGAGGGAAAAGCCCGGGCAGCTTTTTAATTTGAATATTGTAATTCAATAACAGCAGTGCAACGCTCACCTTTTTAAAGTTGATATTCAAAAGTACGTCCTTCATGCTGAATGCAGCGAATCAATCGATATCAGAATTAAAATATCTTCTAGATTAATTACTTCTTGGCATAGATAGCTTAATACTTTTTTATAGGGAATGACGAGCTGCATCGATTAATGTCTTAAAATATATCGTTAGCTCCAGAATACGTCGCTCGGAGCTACGGTTATACAGGGTGAGGCACTTAAAACAGGCCACTTGAATAACTGGGCTGCTGTCGGCAATAGAAAAAGTGCGTCAGACCAAACTTGCTTCATGTTAAGTGGAGCATGATCTGCAGTTTAGAGTTTTTCGTGGCCGAATATGTGAAAAATTGTCCAATACGTCTTTTCCATAGTTCTTTTTCATCGAAGCACATATTTTCTCCAATCATTTTCTAATAAAGCGCTTCGAGACGCGTACATTGACCCATGATTAAAGGTCATTCGAGGTTGTTAAAGGTCAACCATGATGGAAAACAATTTACCCCAAGGATTTAAACGAATTTATGTGATCGATTTATTGCTCCCATATATTTTCCAACGAGGCGCTAGAACATTAGCAAAATTCTCTGTACACTGATTTTAGTTATTAAATTTGCAAATATGAGACATGATTAGATTTTTTTGTGAAGATGAACTCTGCAAATATCATTCTAAGAACGCATCGAATTTCTGGGGCTGTAAACAAATGCTTTAATTATCCGTACAAGTTTATAGTTTTCTTTTTCCTTAACATATGTGACTTTGGTATTTAGCATTTAGGACTTTGATTAACAATTTTGTTCTTCATATTTTAAAATCGTCGGCCTGGAAAACTGAAATCACATATCTGAGAAGCCTTTCAAAAAATTTGTTCATAATTTCTGCGGCATTGTAGGATTCGTATCGTATCGAAATCTTCAGGAGCATCGATGCATGATTGCTTATTTGGATCAATCTCTTCTCGTCCATTTCTTCTTTCAACTCATGCAAGTGGTATTATTGGTATTCCTGTATATTTACGAAGCACACAAAAATATTGAGATACGTGCACTAAAATAGGATACTCTTCGTGTGTGCACAAACGCATTTCGTGCTATAGATAGCGCCATTGTGTGGATACAAATGTTTGCAAATCCTTGATCACAGCTTTTTACATTGCCGCAACGTTCGATCCAAGAAAGTCACTACGCCCGAGAATGTCTTATACGAGCGAAAATACGGAAACTTAGCACCATAAATATCTTTTATGGCTTCGGCAAACTTGAAACTGCGTCGCAAAGCAATTGAAACTTAAGCATTCTATTAGGAGAAAACAAAATTAAAGACGTTCGTTATTGTTTGCGTGAATTGAGTAAAAACAGTTTCCGTGGTTAAATTATTAAGTAGACTGAAAACCCGAAGAGAAACATATTTTTTAAAACGCTAGAAATATTTTCTTCGGAAACTGGATATATGGAAGCATTAAGTAGTAAAAAAGGTACAAAAATTGAAAGTCGTCGAGTCTTAGAAAGTTATTTGCATTTATTTTTCGTAATTAACGCGTCGAGTGTCGAAAATCAACTCCTAAAATTTCCAGAAAATCAAAGTAATTTAAACCTTCGCGGTCATATGTCTACTCTTAACCACCAAAGCTATTTATTTAATATATTACTGTGTTATATATATTTAAATTTTAAAAAAGAATTAATAAATTTCATATTTCCTTCTTAATCTTGCATATCATATACAACTATACGTTAAACGGAAATTAATTCCGACCAGCACGACACCTATGTATAAACTTAATACGACTACAAAGGGTTGAAAATAAAAAATTGAAACTTATCGCAGGAAACATAAATTTGACTCCTTAGTATTCTAAAAGTCAAAGTAAAATTCATTTTGTGCGAATGTATTACGAGAAAACTGAATTTCGAAAGCCCATCAAAAAGTTAAGTGTCACTCATATGCGACCGACGTGGCTCTCGCGATGCGTTAATTCACATATTTCAAATACTACAACATCCAATTTCCTAGAATTTTACATCATCTGTTACGATCAAAGACAATTCACCCCCACCCTGTCTACCGTTCCCATCTCCGCGAAAAGCGCACCGTTCTAACCAGAGATCTTCTGCGTTTTTTCCAGTAGGAAACACCGGCATCGCTTCTCCTTGGAAAAGTCGAGTCCAGGAAGCGCAGGAAGACGTCGATGGACCTGCGATACGACTGATCATCAAACCGAAACCCGGTTTTGGACATGGCTCGCAGAACTTTGCCGTATCTCGAATCCTCCGAAATAAAGTAAATGATTAAGGAACAAGGGAACACCGGAGAATGGGCGAGCCGGAAGTTTTTGTGTGAACGCGGAAACTTCGACGACCACAGGACTAAACTACCAACGATTTAACGCTACCGGACAACGTAATGGCAGCCGTGACTTTTGCAGATTAGCGATTAAAGACGCTGTTCCGAAAGAACGATTACCATTCCGAGAGAAAGCTGCGAAGGAAAATTTCGAAGGAACGTTTCGCGAGAGGCTTGAATATTAGTGACCCGGTTGTTCCGTTGCTTCGGCAGTGATCGTGCGCAGCCATTGCTTGATTAAACTCGGCCGGGCGTTTTTCGATCGAATTGGTCCCCGTCAGGTGACGATTTATCTTTGATGCGCGTCGGAGATTAATGAGGCTCAATTGGGGAGACCGGGTTTGGATTAGGTCCGGAAAGCGTGGTAATTGCTCGGTTCCACGGGGTGCCGTGGCGAGTGTGTCGGCGGTTCTTTATTTTCGCGAACGAAGGGATCGAGCTGCTGCAACATGGGCTGCGAGCTTAGCAAATTGGCGACCGCGAAGTCGCAGAACCAAACTCCCACGGATCCACGGCTTCCGCTCACGGCGAAACAGAAATTTACGGTTATGGCCAGCTGGAAAGCTGTATCCAGGGCACTGGAGCAGACTGGTGTCTACATGCTCATAAGGTTCGTAACGGCGATAAGCTCCTCTGCGGAGACACAGTTTTCAAAAGTTTGTGCGTCTTGCACTCAGTCCCGGCAACCAAGTTTCACGGAACTTGTGTCCTCGGATTTTAATTATTGTCGGTTTTCTAGCTATGTTTACTTCGTCGCTTGAGGGGGTCTTCTGGTCGACGCGGTCATTTCGTTTGCTTTCTTAGCGAATATTCTTCGTTAAATCACTCGATCGTATGATTCGATGGTTTTGTACATATGCTTGACAATGTTCCAAGAATAGACGATCATTTTTTCACGCAAAAATGAATTTAAAGCTACTTCACAAATATCTTCCATTAGTAGGTTAAATATAAACTGAAACCATGAACATGAATATATAATAGCTTCTTTCCTTGACCATTTATTTTTTTTTATAACATTGAAATAGGAAATCAAATTTCAAATGATATTAGAAATATGGTAAACAAAATATCATTGGCAACCAATAAACATGAAAATGTAACTAATACGATAATATTAATAATATCAATCAAAAATAATATTATTTCCACCGTTCAATTTGTATGATATCAGAGCAGAATTTTAGTAGCATTGTCAATCGTGCACAATTTTATTTCCTCATATACTTTATGTATGTCATATGTCCTATAAAATACCTGAATATCTCACAAATTACCCGGGTACCCGAGTATCTCATAAGTAAGAACTCAAATGGTTACTATTACTTTCCATACTTAAAGTACGAAAAGAAATTTAGAAACTTGTAAACGTAGAGTGCCAATTTTTTTGTTTATCAAAATTTTTGCTTTTACTTAGTAGCATTTGTTTTCAGTTGAAATCGTAGATCACACATTGACGCACATGTTTCCTGCTACCTTTCATTGTTTAAACAAGTGTTTCTCTAGGTTATGTTGATCTAAAGACGATCATTATAAGAACGTAGAAGTCTCATAACGATATTCCAATTGCAAATATCTTTTATCAACATTAAAAAGAAAACATTAAAACTTCTACACCTGATATATGTATGTACGGAACCATGGAACTATACAATCCACTAAATTAATGAAAAAAAGGATTGGCTAATAAAGTAAGGAAAATAACCCTCAGGGCTAGAAGTCTCTCTGAAGAAACTACATTTTTGTGGTACCGGTCACAAGATTGGGCTCTTTCGATTTGCTGACCTTCTCGTGTTTATTCGCTGTCTAATGATTTCAAACGATTGTTTCTGGCATATCTTCTTAAGTAGAATTTTCGTTTGACATGTTCAAGGTAACTTGGAGGTAGCTTGACAGTTTTTAAATGCGATTTTTACTTGCATATTATGACCGGGAAATGCGAACTTCGAAAGCTTCTTTCAAGAACTCTTGAATCAGTGCGAGGTCACGACAGAGAAAAGATCGTGGGACGGAAAATTATTTCACGTGTGTAAAATCTTCTGAACAGTTCGTTCTTTCGCTTAAAATAAATGGTTTTTCATGTGAAGAACTATGTGCATATAGTTTTTTATTGCAAGGTTTAATTGATCCAAAGTCACCAGTAAATAGGATCTTAAATCTGTATTTTTTCGCTCAAATAACCTACAAAATTTTCAATGAACGATTTTTATTAGCACCCCTATAATCTATTTTTATCATTATTCACATCTTTTACCATTTGGATATTATTCAAAAAAGGGATGAAAATCTGTGAACACTCTGTATATTGTAAATTGCTTTTATTATATGCTTATCATTTTAAAAAGGCATATACAGGGTGTTTGGAAACTCGTAAAAAAAGCGTTGAGGGAGTAATTTATCACATAAAATTTAGTCGAAAATGTAGAATAATATTTTCTCATACTGTTTCGTTCTCGAGAAAATCTGGTTTGAAAATTCGTTACATATTCCTGCACATGGACACAGTTTGGTTCATCTTTCCAGTCCGCCAGACCCCATCGTAATTAAGCGCACGCGTATCTAACCAATTTTCAAACTCGATTTTCTCGAAAATATATGAACAAATTATATTTTACATTTTCTGCTCAGTTTCATCTGGGGAATTCCTCCCTTGCCGATTTTACTGCGATTTTCCGAACACCTCGTATAAAGTAACGAAAGATTAGACCTAAACTAATATGCTATAACTGCATTTGACTCGTAATTGTTCCACACATACATAGGCTGCAGGCATTAATACATCCAACGTATTTGCAGTTCTATCACTCACTAAGAAACGTGTCCAATGTTTTCATTTTGTTCTAACCGTTAGAAATTGTTCAGTTAATAAAATTAAATATTTCATTGCTCCGCCAGTTATTAAACACTCTACGGAAATGAGAAACTGTAGTATGCTAATTGTATAGCTATATTATTTTCACTGATTATCGGCTAACGTTTTACATGTTATTGATATGAAAAGTAATCAAACGTTAATCTTTTAACATAATATATGCAGGATATGGATACAAATGTACTCAGGACTCGATAATTACTAGATAACCAACTGCTTCAGATTTAAAGATCCCTATGCTCAGCTTATCTTGCGAGGAAGAGTATTTTTCTTCCATTCGTTCTTGATTAGTGCAGTTCCTTACGTGTTGGTTACTTTCATCGTATGACATGCGATCAGGTTTTCGTTCAGAATCTGCAAGGACATCATCAACGTCCGGAACAGAAGCAGTCTTACATCCGTCGATTTTGCCTTCATTGCTATGTGTTACGTCTGTGCAGTTTATATCGAAACTTGAAAATTTAGGAGATCGATATTCCTTCGTATCTGTAATACTCTGTTTTTCGAATTTTTCATCTACAGTAAATTCTTTTCAATTGTCCCACAGTTTGTAAACAAAAGTGACTCCTTTTTATGGTCGTTGATTGCAAAAAAATATAAAAATGTGTGGTAAGGCTCGAACAATCCTATCTCTTCTCCCTCAAATTATCTATTTTTGTTTACAAGCTGAGGAACAATTGAAGAGAATTTATTGTACTTACTTAACTCCTTGTCCTACTAATTTTTTAGAGGAAATAGGAGTTTTGTATTTTCTGTTGAAATATTAGTGACAAAAGAATCAAATTTAATTCCTACTTAAAGGAAAGGATAAACAATCATATTTAGCAGCTTATTAAGTACGGCAAGGGGTTAATACCGATTAGAAAGATGCTTTTTTCCCCATGCCTGTAACAATATAATTTATAAAATATATAATGTCTGCAATCGCCAGTATTTTTGGTGAAGAATTATTGGGAATGATTGTAAAGGCTATCTCTCTTATTTTATGATATTTTATTCTAAATATTTTTATTCACGGTTCGATGCGCGATAATATTATCGATAAACTTTACGACGCAGACCAGCGTGACGATAATTAACCTGGACTGTCACTTTCAGTGCCTACTCCTTTTTTTTATCTGTTGGCAGATACTAGAGAATCTATCCCCAATTTTTGTCTGTCAGATACACGCCGTTCCTCTTTATCTGTCGGCTCTCCTTTGTTCATAGTAGAACAATAGGTTTCTTGATATTGGCGTATAATAACCGAGCGTAATTGACGTACTTATGTAAGTTCGCTAAAAACCATGTTTTAAGTATTTTAATTCGGGAAGCCGATTATTAGGACGTCTCGAGAATGTCTGACAATCGAAGAGATGGATTGTGTAGACTGGTTGCGACGTTTTAATTAGATAATTACGGATTGAAATTATTTGCCGAAAGCAATTGCTGACGTATTTATACCTTTCAGGTATTTTTTGACTGAAATAAAAATTGGTACAACTTGCAGACAGTGTTCATATAAAGCATATGCAATCGAAAAGAAGAAAACTTCAAGCGCAAATATTTTGGAAGGAGAATGAAAGAATGTCAATCAATTTAATGAAATGAGATAGTTTTCGCTAACAGTGAAAAACAGTTTGTTGGAACCTTTTAGTGCCAAAACGGATAAAAAAATCTGTAGAAGCTGTTCAGCAACAGGTGGCTGAAAGTTAGAGCGATTTTCCAAGGCAAATAAAGATCACTATCTAATCACTTATGTTGGTTTAACTATTAATTTAAAATCATCTGGACGCATAGAATTACATTAATTTCGATGAAATTAAATTTCAATGAAACAGATATAGAAAACACAAAATTTATTACAACAATTACTTTCATAACTTTCTTACACTTCACAGATCAGAATAAAATTTGGCTTACGTAATAGATTGTAGTAAAAATCAACTTTCTAGTTCGGCAAAAAATTGTTTCAATAATGTATGAATTATGTGACATTCGAAGTGTTGAATGAACTATCACTGAAAGCGTAGTTCTCTTCTAATACCGCTCTTCCGGGATAATTTCATGATCATTAAAAATTCAAATCACGATGTAACAAACTTGCTAACAGTATAGGCTATGGCGGAGCTGGCAATAGACGTCAGCCAACTCGTATGCATCACTTGTTACAGAACTTTGCACCTAAGTGGAGCATCGAAAAATATTCGACATGTATTTTTTTATAGCCGCCTGTGTTCACATTTATGGGGTGAAACTAGCTGGCGCAAACACGAGTCGAGAGAAGATTCTATCATCCATAGCGTAAACTATCGAAACCCATGTTGTACACAACATTTTCGATGATCCAAACGTGACAGTCCAGTGATCTTCGAATTTTGTCATTTTCCAAATGACACGTTTGTAATTTTCAACAAATGATTTCCAAGTTGTAATTATCGAGGGTCAAGCGACCGATCCCGAAACTTTTGCTTGATTCGAAACATTCCATTCATACGTCCCACCCCGTATATTTGTGGCAACGTTGTTTCACCTGGCCATTGTGCACTCATGCATTCGTCTATAAAATCAATAATAATATAGTAAGGGTTAGACCCAAATATCCATCAACATTTCATCTAATATTAGACTCCACGTACACTCGGTTTTCTACGGTGTCGTTCAATCAATGTGGCGCTCTGTAGAAAGTTTTCAAGCTTGCATGAAATAACGTGCAGTGACAGAACTTGCCTTGCAGTGCTCACAATGCAGCCTGGTTCTACCAGAATGGGTCAGCCGGGCGTCTGTTCCAACAATAACCAGGAGTTCTTCTACGACCGATTTTTCCCCGCAAATGAATTCCGTCTGAAATCAATTTTTGGAAGCATACTCCCCTCTACAACTGTTATCTTCGTTCTATATTCTGGCAGGTTGTAGATGAATCCGAACAGATCCATTGCAACAACAACATCGTTTTTTTCTTGATAGATTGCAACGAAATATCATAACAACATGATAACCTTTAGATGAGTAAAAAAAAAGTAACGCAAAAGGCTAATATGCGTGCTGAACAGCGTTTTAGTTGTAATAATGGAGCATAGTCGATATCGTAGGTCATCGAAAGGTCATGCGAAGGTCAACGTGTAACACATCGATGAATTTGTCGATGCAGTTACAGTGGTAACGCAGTACAGTAACGAAAATATGGGAATCGTTAATTCTCGTTGATAGGAGTTTGAAAATGGTCTTTTGAAGCAATAAATTGCGGTAAAAGCGCGCCACTATCGCGTTTTTCAACCACGTAGAACAATGATAGCTACCTTAAAATCGATAAAGAGTCAAACGAATGACAAGGGAATTTATTCAAGTTATACAACAGAATGAAAATGCGAGAGATAGTTCTTTGAAATGGTTTAGAAGGCATCAGATGTGTATCCTTTTTCTTGGCTACCGTCCACACTGCATTGATAATAACGACCCTCAAAGTCGTTAGGTCAGGGTTAGGTTCCTTCATAAAGGCGTAGGAAATAAATTTTGTCCTTGATTGCGTGTTTTTTAGTAATATTTTTTTAATTCTTACACAATTTCTCTTATTAATTGTATATCTATTTGTATGAAATCTTACGTCTGTCTGTGATTTATGCATCGATCTATATATACTGTTAAATCTACCTTCATTATTTCATTCAGAAAAGCCCACAAACTAACACGAAAGTTAAACATGCGTGTACTCATTTTCCCAAATTATTTTTCTTGAAAATTGTACACGAGAATTAAAAAAAATTTATAGATTTCTACTTAGATCATACAAATCTATCGAAGACGTTTATGAGTCCCAGAAAGTGTTGCGAAAATGTTATTAATTCATTACTAGGTGCTACTGATTGTTTATCATATAAAGTAGCTTAAAAGAGTATACTTTGTTATATCGATGTTCTTTATCTAGATAGTTGGAATTTCTGAAACTAGTTTCGTGTATTAAAATCGACAGACCTATACGCAACATGGATAGATCAAATTTCGGACTTTTTATTAATTTCCATGTGACATGACGTATTGAATTATAGAAATCAGCGATAGACAAGTTCATTTTTATGCGGAATCCCCACTTCTTATGTAATTTTCGAAATTGGCTAAATACGCTGCATTAATTAAAACCCAATGAAATAAATTATACGTCAGACATTAAGCAAACAGGTTGCGTACGCAAATCGTTCGAATTCGAGGTTGGTTCGCAATCAGTTGCACAGAGATTCCATTATCCAGTGCCGGTTCAGACCACGCTTCCCTTCTTCTATATGCGTTGAGGTCGCTCTCCCTTTATTTTCTATCTTTATCTATCCACTTGTTACTGAATCATTGGATTCCTGTATTGATGCACTCTGAACGTAACTAGAGCGTATAGGATAAGTTAACAAAGGGATGCCCTGAAATAATTTACTGTGGTCAGAAAACTGCTCTCACTCGACCCTATCCAAGCCAACAACTAACTATAGAAAGATCTCCGAGTTGCGCTAACACGAATGAGAAAGAATTTAGGGAAACCCGTCCATATTATTTCATCGACTTTTGTCGATAAACCAAAACGCTTAGAAAAAGAAGTGAATACCATTCTTTTTGCATAGATAATATTAAAATTTCTTGCCAAGGTTGATGATTTTCATTCAAAATCTTAGCAACTTGTTAATTTTGTTCTTTACAATGGAAGAATTTTAGAATTAAGAATATTACTGGCTTTCTTGTTTCTCGCAACAATTAAGAACTAAAAAATACTCGTCAGTTTGCACTTTCAACGACGAGATGTATGTAAATGTTTATACGTATATTTTTCAACGCGAAGAGGTTGGTACACATTTCTGTGTATGAATTGAAAATGAGACGGATTACCGCAAAGGTTTCAAAAAGACCGGCATCGCAGGCTCCTCAAAAAGGAATCGCAAAAATCTTCTTTCGCGTTCTAAGCTTGGATCCTCCTTTAATAATTTAAAAAAAAATTATGCAGGTCTTAGTTGGACACCCTGTGCAGCAAACTGGCAGCATATGTTTCTGTGACCGCGAAGAACTTTTCACATCTTGCGCCGACCCACTTCACAGTTTCAGATGAGGAGGACTCGAGCTCACTTAGGGCTATAAGCAAACGCCACCACCAGTATGCGATCCTCGTTAGGGTCGTTGCGTTTTCTGTTCTTTCGCACTGGACCATAAAATAGCATGTGTGCGGGCCTGGTCCAGGCTCTGTTACATCATCGATGGTGTCCGTGGGGGCTTGATCTCAATTTAGTTCCATCCAAGGATTACGTTTCTGTGAAAATTGCAAAGTGATATTAACATTTTGCACTGCCATTGCTTCGCCAAGTTACTCTGCATTAGAATTAGTTTCTTTTAGAGTTTCATACAAGAATGTAATATTGTCACATTATAGAAGTGAGTTTTCAAGATGAATTCTATCCTATTCCAAAGTGTAATTTTTTTCACTCGCTTTTAAGGTTGTTATAAAGAAATCAAAAAACGTTTGCAAACGTATATATAGTTAATAAAAGTACACAATGCGTTATTTTTAACCGAAAGTACAGAACATTGTATAAACTATACTTTCTTAAATAAGGCCTCTAAAAAAGAGTAATCACATTGCCACGTTTTTGGTAATTTATAACTTAGATATAAACAATTTTTTTCATTAATAAAAACAAATAAAAAATACCTCAGCATTTAAAAGTAGAAGATCGAATTTTGAAATTTTAACTTAAATTTGTTAGGCTCTTTTGTAAGCAAAAATTCACAAAATGTTGTTTGAATATTTTGATTTGTGCTATCGAAGGTATGAAAATAATTGTACAGCTTCCTTTTTTGTACGAACTACAAAGGCATGTAATTGAAAAGTCGGCTTTGACCAAATTCTAAATCAGAACACTGTCACGAATAATGAAATCCGTTTGTATCAATGGAATTTTCTTTTCCAACGTGAACGAGTCGATTATACTTTTATGCTGGCTTGATTGAAGCGTCATAGCGAAACGTTTAATACCTGAAACACCGTATATTTATTCATCGTTCACGAACGTTCGAGCTTCGAAAGTTAAGCGTGTAACACACGCGCTCCTTGTTTTTCATTTTCGCTTCCACCCATTGCTGAACAATGGGCTTCCTCGTATTGGCATTTTCAGACTATTCGCGTGACCGAACGCAGAAATAGTACGCTCAGGGTTGTTCCTGGACGAGTCGACGTGCACATCAGTCTATCATCTCGCTTCTTCATGTCCCCTATCTATGCCCTGCTATTTTTTTCCTCATGATTTTGCGAATCGGACCTCTGCGCGTTAAATTTCGAGGCTGAAAGCTCCGATCCGCAGTAATCTCGTCTTTAGAGTTTTCGAAACTGTTCAACGCATTGGCGACCGACTTGGCAACCATGAAAATTAGATGAGACCAAAGCAATTTAATCAATATTGCATACACACGTTTTCCATATCCTTTGGTAAACGCATTTTCTGCCTGAACGAAAATTCGAGGCGGACCGAATTTTACGATTGGCGTTGTTCGCACCGAATTACAGATATTTATGTCAGTTCTGGTATTAATATTTAAATTGATGAAATATTCTTGTAATTGATTCAAACATGCCTTTTGTAAAATATGTTATAAACTGAAAATATTCTTCATTTTCATTTCCTTTGCCATTCCAAGTAATAGGATAATTCGAACAGAAACATTTTACTGATTGTACAACAAACTAGTCCTTCTAACATCACCAAACAAACTCAAGTCATTTAATTCAGTTTTTCCATGGATTGTGTATTTGATCAAATATTATATGGAGATTCAAGTATAAATGCAAGAAATAGGTGTAACACGACTTTATGGATATGATACTAAGAGAACTAACTATATGCTTTTAAATGTATCTAGTGCCTTGCATGGATCTAAGTAAATCATTTCAAACTAAATCACTCAATTCATGATATTCATTTCTAAATCTGATCAAATAATTCCGTCACTCAAATGCGAGCAGTCAAAACGTTGTTACATTTAAAATAATTGTATTGTCAGTGGCCTTTTGTGACAGCGTCTGCATTTGAATCCACACTTTTGAAGATTCGTTTGACCTTTCATGTGCGAACGATTGTTGATAGAAATGTGGGTCAAATACTTGCTACCAGGTGGTGGTGCACCGTTCTGCCCTATGCACGTATTCTCCACTTGCCATTCGGTAAAGAGACCAAGAAGGCCATGGGTAGGTGGCTCTCACAGGCTTTTTGGGTCTCCTTGCGACGTCGTTGTACCGGTATTCCACATAGGGTGGGTAAATTAAATTGCGTTATATTTTTCGAAATATTGAGTAGAAGCAAAGTAATTTAATTAAAATACGATGTAGTTTTATCTGTGTTCGTGAACTAGCACCGATTTTTATAATCAAACTTGGAATTGATAAGTGGTTAAACTATGAAAATATAACAAAAATATCCTGGATGTTTGTTAACGTGGACATTTTCTCACATTTTTCAAATCTATAAAGATAATCACTATTTTATGTACTTTGGTTTTGAAAGTTTTGCCAGGTTATGCGAATAACGTGAATAAAAATATGTTCTGTCTTCAATGTTTGCTAATAAAAAGCTTTTCTAGTATTTATCGCATCTGAAAATACAATAACAATTTAGATTTGCAATAGCAATGAACAAATCTTATTTTATTCAATTAACTAATAGAACGCAAAATTAAAATAAAAATGTTCTAATATCTGTAAATTGCAAATCCCAATCCCATTGTTTAAATTTCTTAGCTAATTCTGAATCGCGTAATCAAACTTAGTTTGATGAATTAATGGATAGAATATAACAATAACATAAAAATATTTCTGATATCTTCAGGGTGTGTCGTCTGACTAAGTACAATAAAATATCTGTATAATTGGTTCAAGCTAAAAAAACAATGTTTTTGCAAAAGCTGTTCAGTATAAAAAGATTCCTTACGTAGCATTAACAATTTTTCGTTCATGTAATAGTGGAGAATATTTCAAGGTCAACTTGATTTTTTCAAATCAGATCATATATTTTGTTATTCGTATTACGACTATACACGGTTGAACAAAACGCCCTGTATAATCTGACGAATTTTCTATTCACATAAATGCGTTTGTGTATACAGAAAGCTTTAATTCGTAACTGAAACAAATACTGTTTGAATACTAATTTTTTCTTTCATGACGTTATTAGATATCGCAAACGATAAATCCGTGATTTGGAGCGCAAAATCAATCGTTACATGGTTGACTGCACGAGTCGCTAACCACGTTCACGACGTGCTAACCACGAAGGTCTCGTAAATTTGAAACTTTGATTCTAACCCTTTAAAATGTACGAGTAAGAATTTTTAGGCTTCGTACATTCGAAAAATTACGAAAAATAAAGACGTTCTTGTTTCTATTCCGAAAAAATTCTTGACTAATAATCGTTTCGTGAAACTGTTACGCGATTTCAAGTCTGTTAGTAAATAACACCTAAACGAGGAATGAGATCACGCTACAAACTGCTGGCGAATTACGGCAAGATTGAAATCCCGATTAGGGTTAGAGTAGATTCCATCTACTCTCGGAAAAATCTGTTTAAAATTAACATTTCAATTTTCGTGCTCACCGATCGAGCGTGTCTGAAACTTTCGACAAATTGATGTTCTTAATTGCACGCGATGATTGATTTACCTAGCTGTGTGTTTACAAATAGGGACACGCGAGTACGAAGACGTGTAGCAAGCGTTTTGTTCCGCTAGATAATCTTTGAATACTAAATGCAATCAAGCGAAAGATAATTGAGCAGATATCTACAAGGCCGGCACACTTCTTCCTCGCCACATTAAAGTAGGCGCCTAATTAGTTGGCCGCTTGGAGCCACTTCCCCAACTGTGAGTGACGTCACAAATTACTTCCCCTTCTGCAATATAGCTGCGATCATCATACTTCTACAACCCCTCGCACTCGATGCCGTTTTAGCACCGAAATTACGGGAACTTTGTCCCAAAGATAGAACGAACAATCGAACGGAAAAATTGTTTTTGCAAGGAAGTCGATTAAAAAACGATATTATGATTAAAAAGCCCTTAAAACCTGACTAATTGTTTCGGGGCATTTATAATCTATGTTTTACTCAGCAGATATAAATGCAATGATAAATGAGCAGTTTGAAACGATAATGGTGCAAGTCAATTTTTTGCTACGTTGATTTAATATTACTAAATCTTATTTAATTTAATATTTGATTTGATTTTTTTTATTATTTTAAGTTGAAGTTTGAAAGGGATTTCATTTATCGCAGCTATTCTAATATATTATAATACTTTTAATTTACCTTTCATTATCTACAAATTAAACTTTTCGACTTGCACTCCCTCCGCTTTAAACGGTTTAAATAAACTTTTTTGATATTTTCATTAGAAGCATCAATTATTTCTTATTTGAAGGATAGATTTAATCATTCTGGTACATTTTTTACAAGTGGATCATATTGAAAGGCATAAATAAACTGAACTGAAATTAGTGAAGCATTTTTAGACCACAAATTAATGAAAACTGTTTAATGTCATAAGAGCCATACTATGGACATACCATAATATTTTGAAATCTATTTCTATTATGCGAAGGGAATAATAATGATCAAATGTTTTACTAGAAAACAATTTCTCTAGTAAATCCTATTATTGCTCTGTCGAGCATTATTTTTGTACGAATTCATTATCACACGTCGGACACTTACTCTTCCGCTAACTGATTCTGGACGTCCATTGAATTAGTCTGTCTTTTGAAGCACTCGGTATGTCCGGTATCCATGACACATTTTCCCATTTTCATCTTCCACGATAGCAAAAGTGAACACAAGAGTAGAATGCGGGAAGAAGTCCCGATCCACAGAGTGTCTCCTTCAAAGGAACCCTCAGCCTTATGTCTCTGTTTCTTTTTTTACTCGTTTTAAAGCAAACAATAAGGTCGAGCGGAGGCGAGTAGAAGCAAAGCGCAAAGGTGAGAGATAGTATGATGGAATTTATCCCTCAGAGTCCTTGACCGGCCAACTAATTTGGTACCTACTTTGCCAAGTAGTTGCACGCGACCAGCGAGACTGATAGAGACAAATACTGCACGCCAGTATCTCTCATTTTTCTCCTAACTCTGTCAGGAAGTGGGAGGGGGCATGCCGCGAATCTAACGAATAAACATCATTAGCCGACTCTCAGCTACCTCATTCTGTACACGTTATAAATGTATATGTAGTTATTGCATATGGTTGTTCGTCTTCTTAATTTATTTTCTAAATGCAATTTTGTAAACACAGAAACTTAACAGATATATAGAATGAAATATTTTTTATTTGTTATAAATATAGTTATTGTATATGGGACTGTGCGTTTTCTTAATTTATTTTCTAAATGCAATTTTATAAATACAGAACCTTAATCAATACAAAGAATGAAACCATTTATTCTTTATTGTAAATGGATATATAAATATTGCAAATAATTGTTCGTCTTTTTAATTTCTTTTCTAACTGCAATTCTATAACCACAGAGTCTTATTCAATATAAAGAATGGAACTTTTTCTTATTTGTTGTAAATAAGTATACAATTATTACAAGTGTCTGTTTTTCTTCTTAATTTCTTTTCTAAATGCAATTTTATAATCACAGAATTTTAATCAATATAAAGAATGCAGTGTTCAGTATATGATTGAGTAATCATAAGAACTGTTTATTTATTAAAATTTATTTGAGACAATGCCATTAAAAAACATAATACTATTATTACACAATTAATATTAATTAATATTAAAACGCAATACTATTATATAACTAAAACATCTTATGCCACGGCGAAAAAACCTATTTCATCCCGGGAAAATCTTAGGGGATGAAATTGACTTTTGAAAAGAATGCAAGATCTTCTGTTTGCATCCTCAAAGGAGAGTTGCACAAGAACTTGTATAAGAAAACATTCGGTGCTTTAAATCGCCGACACGATCAGAATGATCTTTATGAGATGCTACACATTAGATTTCGAGCTAAAACTCCTGTTTTTAAAGAAGGGAACGATTATCATTGCTTCGCAAAACATGGTCGAGTCCTCTTATCCCACTCAACTCTCGAAAGAAGCTCAATCAGCTCCTCAACCAGTGTAATCTTCTCTTGAGTTTTCTTCACGGAGCTTAATTAATTCGTCAACCCTTCGCCGTTTGATATAACATATTTAATAGTCTACATCATTCACATTACATTTCCAATCGTTAGTAAACGGGAATTATCATTGATACATATGTCAGTAGACTGTAGATTTTTGTATTTACAGTAAAATCAAGTACGTCGAATGTAAAGCTGTACAAACATTTCAAGAATATTAAAATATCATTGTATCGTTCTTAATCCGACGAAATTATTAAAAGGAAAAGTAGACTTGTACATACGTTTTGTATCTTGCAAATTTCTTATGCCAAATATGAAATAAACATATCATTTTCGTTAATACGTACACATGTTATTATATACATTGTACACATTATTAACGTTCGTTTGAAAAACAATTTTCTCCAAATTTCATGGACTCGAGGAAGCCTAAGCTATTATGTAAGCAATATCGACGTAACTGCGCTACTTTTAAAAAATTAGGGTTTTCGTGACAATAGCATGTAATCTGCTGAAATCACTCTAATAGCATACAGTGCGAATAACAAGAAAAAAGGTGCGGTATTTTATTTAAGCATCGTAGATATCGTTTTAATATTCTCTAAACCCCCATGCGTTCCTCACAAATACTTCCACGCAAGATCTCAAGTTAATAATTCACCAAATCGTACTTTGTGCATTAAATTAGCATATTATAGTTTATTTGTGACTCCACAGGTTGAACGAATGAATTTTATAAGACAAACAGGATGAAATCAATGTGCGGTATCTAAAAACAGAAAACGTGCGAGTTCTCAACCCGAGGAACGTATGGGGGCTAAAGTAACGCGGTTGAGAGAAAAGCAAACTTACTTTGAACGATTTCGCCCATTTGTAGGTTGTTCGAGGAGAACGAGGAGTTGTTAAATATGTTCACGCAATTTCGCGAATTGAAGACGAAAGAGCAGCAAACTAACAGCATGGAATTGGCGCAGCACGCGGAGAAAGTGATGTCGGCCCTCGACGAAGGTATCAAAGGGCTCGACGACATGGACACTTTCTTGACCTGTCTCCAGCAAGTTGGAGCCACGCACACGAAGATTCCTGGCTTCAATCCGCAATATTTTTGGGTAAGCGTCCACCGACGGGCAAACATATTATTTATTAATCCTGTTATATTTTACTGGCCGCCTGTCCGCGTTCAGAAACGCGAATTACTTCGCCCTTTAGAAAGTTGCCTCACAATCGGTGCTCAAGAAACAATTTACTCTTTGTTACCAAACTAAAGTACCATAGCTCCAAGCACTACGGCTCAGAGACGTTCTGGATAAAATTCCCCCTCTTCCTTGACTTCCACGTAAACGCTTTTTTGTCCGCGCCGGCACAAAAGATCCGTTCATTTTTGTCACTCGCATTTTCGCCTTTTAAATGTCATCTTTAGAACCCTTTTGTGACCCGCTGTAGACGATTGCAGACGGAGGAATAATAACACATTCTGCCGTTAGTGGAACTGGACTGTCCTTAAACTTCAAAGGGAGAGATCGAAAACCCTTGTCTCCCCCCCCCCCCCCCTCCCCTCTCACTCCCTCTCTCGCTCTCTCTTTTCATGCAGAAAATAAAACATTCCTGCTTTTTGTTGTAGATTGAGACAATTCACTATGAAACACTAGGAAAACGTTCCAAGTTACTATTTTTTACGTTCGATTAGCGAGACTATTCGTTGAGCACACCTTACGAATTACAATCTATTCCAATAAACCGAATTTTAAAGCATTTTGTAGGACGATGAAATGTTAATACAGCTATCGTTAAAATTTATGGGCCTTTTAGAGATTATAAAAACATTTTTTTATTCATTTTTGACAATAATATTTAATTTTACGTAGTAAAAAATGTGTATTGATCTTTTCATTTTGTTAATTGAACTGTTCACTAATTGAATACGTTTCTCGGTGTCGCAGTTATATAAAATTACAAAATCGAACAGTACCTTTATTAACGCACTGATAAGTACGGTCAGAAATACAACACTCCCAAGCAAAAAAATTCCTCTCCATTCAAATTGCAGGAGAATTTTCAATTTACCATACTGTAATAATTCGTTGTATGCGTTGTAAAATGCTGCGAGATTGGAAATGATTTTGAACAGCCGACTTTTACATTTCCTTCGTAGGTTCTCGTTAATTTGATAGTTTCTTCCGGAAAAGAAAGCTGAAAGTAAAACAATTCCATTGTAAAGAATTCTTTGACATTTAGGCGTGACAAGTACGCACTTAAAGGCTTTATTGCGTCGTCGATAAAACACTTTCGAATTGGAAAGGATTCAGAAACATTGACTTTTAGATTTTACTAACTACAATTCAGTAACTGAAGACCTCAGTAATCTGAAACTGTAAAATCGATACGCGAGAATGGGTCGGTCATTCTTACGTAAAAAATTCCTTTCCATTTAAATTGGAAAACCATTTCCAATTTCACGTACTGAACTAATTCATTATACGAACTACGAAAAAGCGTTAAAATGAGAAGCCATCAACATACTGTTCCTCGTATTTCATTTAGCTACTGTCCAATTTTTAACATTTAACTTAATGGAAGTCTACTACCCGATATTTAATTGTTTCGCTCTATCAAAAATGTAATTTATGTAATTTACTTTAAAATAATGTATCTAGAAGAATCTAAAAATCATACTATTAAAAGTATTAAAAGTATCTTGTTGATTTTCGGTAGTAAATCTCTGGTTTCTATGATACTATTAACCCTTTTGCACTCAAAGCTATTTGAACACCTTGCCATACTTTAACGAGTCACACTCGGAATGGAGATTTCTAGTAATAAGCTGTTAGGTATGGACGTTCATCTGTTCTTTTCAGTAGACATTAAATTTTATTCTCTTGTCTCCAATATTTAAACATTCGAGTAGATGTAAGCCTACAATAAATATAAAATTACTTTTCCTTCTAAGAAATTAGTGCGATCATAAGGATTCTAATCATAGTAATTGTAAAGAAAATGGTACGACAAGGGTTTAATTCCGAAACATGTTTTCTGCCTTACAATATTTCCATTTTACATAATTTTTTACAAACTATAAATAGACTGCGGATTTTTATGCAAAATACATAGAGATTTCTTTCTTTTATCGATTATTTTATTCGCTTGAAAGTAATGCAACAATATTTTTAAATTCCTTAACTGTTTCCACTGATTTGTATTTGATCCATTCATTTCCGTCAGAAATGCGTAAAGTTTGTGTTCTAGTTATAAATATAAAATTGAAGCTTCAAATACAATGCTTGCGCCCTCAACAGTTTTTTAAATATTAAATTATTTCATAACGTGGATTGGCAAATTTTTAATGATGCCTCGGAGCCGCCATTCCCGTGCAAAAAGTGAACCGATCAATTATAGATGAGGTCAACATTTCTTGTGGCCCTCCGCTAGTCTAAAGTTCCAAGAGTTTTAACTATCCCCGTTATTCCTCGAAATTCCGTTATTAATCTTTCGTAGCGTGAAATCGTAAGCCACATATTTACACGAGCTTGGTTTCCAGAAAATCGAGAATCCGTTCCTGGAGGCCGTGGAGCGGACGCTGGAGGATCGATACTCAGAGAACGTGGAGAACATCTACAAACTAACAATCAAATTCATAATCGAGACTCTGATCGACGGTTTTAACAAGGCCCAGAAGGACAAAGCACAAACCGACAGCACGAAATCCTAGTCATCTCGGTCATAAGGAACCAAATACCACAAACTTTTAACGCTCGATCGAGACAGTTCCTGATCGCCAATTCGTTCAGGGGTTCGTTCTCGAGTGGGAGGCAATCGATCCCACGGGAACGACTCGATCGCTCGATCGCGCGAGATTGTTCATTCATTGAAAAGAAAATGGAAAACGTATCCTCGTTATCGTGAAAATGGAACGACTTAACAGATCAAGAGAAAGACGAATTATATAATGTATTCACGTCGAATAACGTTCTTTTTTACAGAAGTTCGGAACGATGCTTCGTCGGTGGTTAGATTTGAAATGATTTCCCCTTCGAGCGGGTCTCGGTTGCGTGAAATCATGCAGGAGAAATAACGATGACGAGGCGAGTCGTGAAACTCTGTTGACGGTCAAAGACGATTGATAGCGCGACCATCCGAGTACAGTATTCCTTCGAAAAATCTCTAATCATTCCGTCCGGATCTGTCGACGATTTTGGGGACGGGCAACAATTTCAGATCAAAAGAGAACTTTTTTATAGCGATCCTGGCCCCATTACGATAGGATACCAAGAGACGACGGACACGTCGGTCAGTTCCTGAAACTTCAAAGCGACGCGAATCGACGTATCCGGCTGCTTTCGATCGTTCGCGATTATATTTCGCTAGGTGTCACGCCCCCGAATAAACTAAACTTTTCCTGGTGAAAACGATGCTGTAATGCATACTTTGTTGATAATCCTCTACAAGACGGTATAACTTTAACGTCACGCGTTTGTTATTCGAATCTTTCGAGTCTTGTTATAGTTTATCGTTAGGATTTAAGATAATATTTTATTGTTCCGCTACCTCTTTGTAACCAAATAATTTCTAAATTGCGACAGTTTTATGAATTATAGTCGCATTGTATATTTTTCTAATCTTTGTTTCATTTAGATTTGAACGCGAGGGTTTGTTGCGGGTTAAGGTCGTAGTTTTTAAACCAGTGTCTTCAGTGTAATATTTGCTAATTAATTTTAAACAAACGAGAACATATAGTATGGTAAAAGTTTTCATGTGGATTTGTATATGTTTTAAGTAATAACGAAAATTTTTATAAGCTGTTTTACTAAGTACTGTGTGGGTTATTACACGATTTCAACGGACGGAATCATACCAATTGAAAGTTCTCTTGCACTTGTTAATAACTTTCACAGTTTTTAATGAAATATCTTGTAAAAATTTGAACTGTTATTTCGATTTTTTGAATTTGAGCATAAAAACACATGATAAATTTCAGCTTATTAAGCGTTGTTATTCTGCTAGCATAGTGGCTACTATGTATAAAGTTAGATAGACCTTAATTTGATGAAATTTTTAAAAAATCATTTAAATATAATAATTTACTATTAATTTATACACACATCTATTATTAATAGAATACATGTGATAATTTAACTGTTATTATAGGATTATGTTAGGTTGATCATACAATCGTAAAAACTGTTACTTCTCTTTAATCTCTCTGTTCCGTTTGCATGTCGGTATTACTAATTTTCATAAAACTCATCGAGAATACTTTCTTTGCGACTCAAATGCTTGAAAATATGGTATTTTTATTTGATTTCGAAATCTCCAAAACTGTATGCAAGGATAGCGAAAAACGAGAGTGGAGGTAAGATGATAATATAAATTTGAGATTTTCGAAGGCAGAAAGTTAGAGATTTTTTAGAGAATACTGTATGTTCATCGATGAACTTCTTTGTAAACTAACGTCTATCGATCACCATGATCTTGCATAACGTTCTAAATATTTTTCTCCGAACGAGAAATGTTTATCACAGATATAGAGTGGCGATTTGACACTTAATTTGCTGTTTCCTTTATCATAATACCGACCGTGATGTCCAAACAATATAATCGCAATGTGTGGATACTGTGAATTGTTTCAAACAACTGCCAATAATTATTTACTATAATTATTACGATACTTTTCTTCGAACGTTGTTTATATTTCACGTTGATCATTCGCACCGTGACCGCTGTCAAATGTGTAAGATAAGTAAGAGAAAATTAACCAAAGTTTTCGTTAGCTTTAGTCGTAAACGTAAGCTATGTGAACCTAGTTTGTAACGAGAGAAAAACACGGAAATTACAGGCTTTTGTTACTTTACGATAACAAAGTACACTTGGAAATCAGGGATGTAACGATTGACAGAATTTTGCTAAGTTTCTCTAATAAAAACTGTACACAAATAGCCTTTCAAGAACTACTTGCTGTTTCTTCAGTTTACCATTCTCAACAAACAAAAAAAAACAACTATCTGAATCACTTGCACACATTAACGTAATTTCAACCGTTCGAATACACCACGACAAATTGCACTATCCAGTAAAACCCATGGAGCTAATCTTTCTCACTGCACATTTAGACAGATCGAAAGTTCCTACACCGTACGATACGTTGATAAAAAGTGTTGTTCACACCACGTAAATGTTCCCCTCCATGCCAAACTACTTTCATACTAACTCTGTACGTTTCACGGTTTACGAGACATTCCAGGGTTTCCAGCTGGCGAATTTTCGCCTCAGAAAAATCTGCGGCACAAGTGTAGCAGTATCTGCCACGACCATACTCACACTCGACGTTAATTCGTGTGTCACGGGGTGTTTTAAAGTCGCTCCTTCGTTGCAAGGGTGCGATATTGGAAAGTGCCGCGGCGACCGACAAAGAAATCGATAACCTGTATTCTCACAAAGTACAGAACCCATTAGGCCGGCTACAAGCGCGGCAGGATGCAACGGCATGCGAAGAAGATTATTAATAAGGAACACCTTGTTGTCTCCGGCGAACGATCGTCGTGTCGCTGGAAGCGAATTTTAGTCGAAAACCGACCAATTAAGAATGACGAAGAGTACCATGGAGAAGGTCTAAAAATGAATCACCATGATTCGAAATACTGTTTTACGTACACAAAATATGCTTGGATTATTCTCGGAAATATAGAGGGACGATCTCTTTCGAACCCGTTCCTTTCATCGTTGTTTTGGATGTGTTAAGTTTTCGCATCGAACCAAAAGATGTATCAAAGCGCTCAAAAGACAGTATGAAATACATGAAATAATAATCAACTGATAAGGGCTTCATGGCATTGTTGTGGAGGAAGAATGGAGCATGGAATAGGAACGATGTTAAACAAGAGAGAAGCGACAGAAGTAATCTAAATGGAAGAATATGGCGGTAAAGAAGAAGGTCGGTTACATACAGCGGAGCAGAAAAGAAAGAGGTAAAGGAGAAATAGTTATATAAACAAAGCAGAACAATATATTAAAGATACAAATAGTTCTGCGTGCAGAATAACTGTTGCATCTTTCAAGTAAACAATCATGTTTAGAGTGTCTATCGAAGAGATGGGAATGATGGAAAATAAAAAGTAGAAGAAGAAAAATGGAGGAAGTGAGGAGATAGCTTAAGTTTAGAAATAAGTAGGCTAACATGAAGTAAAGAACAATTGTATATACTATACCATTCGGTGCTGTAAATAGAAATGTATGCGAGCGGTATGCAAGAAATGAGTGAAGTGCAATATAGTTAAAAAGAATTATTGTAACCCAGTAAAAAATAATAAAGTGTCGTTGCTTTCGTTTTATTATTGCTATTATTAAGAAATATTGTCGTGTGGATTTCGGCAAGTGAATAATGTCGCGAACTTGCGAGCGAATTCTTTGATTATCAATCATTTCCTCAGTGAATTTCTCTTTTGGTTGCACTGTAACAATTCAGAGTAAGGTTTTGTGAAGAAAACTGTCAGATTTTGTCGAAATATTATTTTTGCGAGATCTCCGAGTACCAAGTGATAAACGCATCGCGTTCGCAGGGATCATTAAGCGATATACTTTTCGATCGACATTTGTATAGTGTATAATCAAAATGATGTTAGGAATGCACGTCGTCTTTGACCGTCAGGAGATGATAATATAGATTTTTACTCGTAACTAAGAAAGAAAATATGCGATCGTTAGGGTGTATCCCCTTGCGCAATGTCAATTTCCTAGGCGGTTCTTACAATGTAGAACCCCTTTGTTTCTGTATCTTCCTCGACGTATGTATCTACCTTCGTTTCTCCCTGAGGTAATCTTAATTAGTTCGCTCGTCGACGAGGATATCGAATCGCTGTCGTACGAAGACGAAAACTGCAAGCGCCGCCTGCAAACGATCACAATGGACTTGTTAGGATCACGTGTTCACCCCTGCAAAATGCAAATTGAACAACTGTCCTTACGTATCATTTCGTACGCGTTACTGCAGATTACAACGGACGTACGTTACAATACTGTTTCTTAAACTATTGTTTGAAGTGTCTCTAATTGATGTAAATCGAAAACTTTCATCTTCTTACACGAAACGGAAGATAGATGAAAATTTATTTTTTCCTTGGATAATTTCAGTAAGCTGGAAATGACAAATTCTTGTAATATCTTTATAATCATCTATTTCAATTGCTTATTTTTTCTCATAAACGCATAAAATTCACAGTCTAATTATAACTATTCGAAATTCGAACGCATTGCGTTCATTTTCTTTATTAACACGAGTGTTTCGTAATTTTTATCTAGTTTCCAGGACTGACATTTGTTACTCAGAAAGAAGTTAGAATACCATCGACTGCGATACCTATTAACTTCCTAGTTTCAGTGGCGTTAGTTAAATTATTGTGTTGTATTATGCTTGATTTTCGGCGCTTGACGTATTAATCAAAACATATAGGTTCGTTACAAATATTGAGACATCTTCATTATACTATACTAGCAATAGTACCAATGAATCAGACAGGCCTACTTTTCCGATTAAAAGTGTAAGGACGCTACAATAACGCATAACAAGGTTCGCTGTGAGACGAAAGCTGTTCATCCTCGATCAGCGAGCAGATAACGTCAAGAACATTTACCTCAGAGGGAAAGTACGTGTTCAATGATAAGAGGGAAAATGAATATGTATCTGTCGCATTATACACGATCGTCACACCGCAAACTTGTAGACCATTTATAGTTAGCGTAGTAATTGGCAAATGGGAAAATGGTCGACGAAGCATCTAGAGGAAATCTCTCATATTTTTAATATGATCGCGTTTGTATGAAGCTCGCCAAAGCTCCTAGACATCAAAGATCGACTGTAGACGATTAACGACGAATTTAGAATCGTGTAAAATGTGAACAGACTCTTCTTTACCAGAAGTAAGAAACGATCGACGAGTTAGATAAAAAATACAGCGCCTTCGCAGTTCGGTTGAATTGAGAAATATTTCAGTAATTGGATGTTATATGTACCCATTAAGATGCGAATACAGTAGATAGAAACACAAAAGACACCGATGTAAAGTAATTGAAGCTTCATTTGATTCGATTTTACCTGAAAGAAAAACGAAACGATATTTAAAAAGAAAGATATGCCCAAACATCAGTACAACAGAAGACATACGTGACGAATTTAAAACCTCCTCCTCTTTTGATTAAAAAGCAAATATGTTTTGTATGTTCCTGTAAAATATAATTAAAATAACAATACTTTGGAGCGTTATAGAAATATTGACGTAATTTGTACCTATTAAGATAACATTAGACATTGAGTTAGCCAATAAATAATGCCGGATTTTTCGTTAAGAGATCGTTCTTGCCGTTGTCCAAACAAAGGACTATTCTTATAAGAATACTCTAAGAAATGAGAATTTCATGTGTAATTTAATAAAAGTCGATTGTATTTGCTGAAATTTTTTAAATACTTATATTAATTTGAAGATCGTGTATTTCAGGCTCTTTGATATTTGCAAAGATACAAATAACAAGAAAAGTTATTAATGTGCACAGCAGTAAATTTTAGTGTTAACGATGATAAACATTTTGGTAAATCTATCGAGAACGATAACGATCATCTTCAGACATTCATTTATTGTCGGAAATTCGAATATTACTTCTTGGCCTACTCAATAAAGCTGTGAAAGACAAGAAAGCAAAGAGATTGAAGCTTTGTACAATTTGATTTTAATCTAACAGAGAAGAAACGGTGGAATTGTTTGCAAAGGAAATATGTTTTGTATGAATTGTTTTTGGTAATGTTCCTTTCAGATGCAATTGAGGGCGCAACACTGTATTATCGGAATTTCGATTGAATAACGAATCACGATGGCGCTGCGATAAATGTTGCATGAACTGAGTATTAACAAAACTTGTATGAAAATCGTTGTTATACAGAACGATCGCGGATTTTTACAAGATTTCGAAAGAAAGTCCGCGAGAATCGCGAAACCGTGCACACGGCACATTGGATGTGTATGGTAAGGAACCATTTTGCTCGACACACAGTAGTTGAAAAAACCTCCTCGGAAACGTTTTTCTTCCGAACTAAACACTTCCCTCCTAAATCACTATGAAATTTTTATACATTAATACACCACCATGGCGTCGCGAAGTTGAAATTACGTGCGAAGGATGATCGAGTGCCTACATCATTTTCAATTCACGTTTGATTTTAGAAGACTCTTGTTGAACTCCTTCATAGATCGTTTACTTCGTGCACGAATTTACAGAGTAAAAGAATTCTTACCGTAACCGTCTCGTGTGAGACAGACCTTTAGTCACAATGGAGAAGAACAAGAAAACAAAACGATGAAGAAGAAGACGAAGAAAAAGAAAAAAAAGAGTTTCGTATAAGAGAAAACAAAATGCACAAAAAACGTGTCGTACCTTCCTTTTCGCGCAAAAAATGATACCTATTTAATCGAAAGTTTTCACCAGAGAACACAAAAAAGCACACGAGAAATCTATGTATATTGTATACATTAATTTATAGTATACTTTACAATTATGCGAACGTTGCATTATCTGTCTGTTTGTTCTACACAGGCCAAATGTATTATTATATCCGATGGAATATTACATTCGAAAATATGTATGCATATGTATATGTATATATTAAGAAGAGAAATATATATGTATACATATAGAATGATTACACGAGCGTTTTTATTTCCCTGTCATATTTGCTCGATATTTTCTGGCGAATGAAATAAATCGTAAGTATACACACTTTTACACGATCAGGTGTTGCCACAGACACGTGAGCTACTAATCAATCTAAAAATTATAGACTAACACGTCTATCTTGTTCTGATCTTAGACAATTTTTTAGAGAAAGCTATATTTTGAGGGTAAAACAATACATATACAGATTGGTCCATGCAACTTGTGCTCTTCTTGCAACATCCTTATGTATGTTATACAAAAGTTGCGAGGTTTAAAGGGGCATAGTACGTAATGCATTAATTTTTATTACAGTAGAGCCGATCCAGATATTTGAAAGTCAACTTTTCTTCTTAAATAAGATACCATATTTTCTCTATAAAAATATATAAAAATATGAAAGATATTGGCCTTTATTATCTATAAAACTAATAGCTAACGAGTAATTTCGCTTTACTTTTTGAACATATTCTTTACGCAATATCAAGTTGGAGAATAAACACTATCATGGATTTCTGCAGGCCAGTGGAAAGTGAAGAGAATTTTTCAAAATATAAAACGAAATTACTCGTTAGCTGTTAGGTTTTGGGCTCACAAACGTCAATATCTTTTTACTCAGAGTTAGAAATTTTTCCATATTTTGATATATAAAATATAGTATTCCATTTAAGAAAAAAAAGTGACTTCCAGATCTCCGAAACAGTTTCATCTATAAAATAAATAAATGTACTAGATACTATGCCAATTTAAATTGAAAAATTTGTTGTTCTACGCTCATTTCAAAAGTTACAGGAGGTGTACAAGTTGCGTGTGTAAACTAACTTTTGCGCATATTTTATCGTGCCCTTATGTTAATCTAACAGAAACGTGTTTCGGACAATTTTACCAAATTGTTACTTTTTTAATAGAAAAAATCGGGGTGATGATGACCTTCGATTCACCTTGAGCTAAGAAGTTTAATAAACAGAAATCATACACGTAATCAAATGTTGCATGACACCGAATTTATCATACGTAACTTATTTTATTATTTGCACAAGATAGGATGACGTTTAGGGGAATAAAATTCAGGGGAATAAAAAAAGAATATTTTTATTCTGTACTCAGCTCGAAGCCAGAATTCCTTCTGGTTTCTTTTGTTACTACAACGCTTTACAATCTTTGCAACAACAATCAGGGTTGTGTCAAGAAATTATTGCAGAGAAAATTGCGAAATAGAAAAAGAGTCTTTGTTTCGACAAAAGAGATGACGCGACAAGTACTATGTCTGTAAGTCTTTGGAGCTAACGAACTCCTGTACCCCTTACTTCACCGCGAAAGAAAGTGGCTAGAGACAACGACTCTATGCATAATCCTAATACTTCAGGAGAAAATTCTCCCTGCACTCTCCCCCGAGAGAGAGTAGACCGAGTACCTAGGGAGAGGTGCCAGAATGAAGACGCTATGAATCGTCACCCCCTTCATAAATCTCCACCCTATTTATGAATATCGAAGCTACTAGCCTGAAACATACTCGCAGGGCAGGTTGTTCTGCAAAATCAGCTAGTCAAAAGTAAGGCAATTATTGAGAATGTTACACCATAATGATTTACAATACTTAATAACTTAAAACTAGTTTATGATAATACTTTGTCATTGACTGATTCTTCCTGGAGGGATCGATATTATTCGATAATAATTTGATGCTAAAGTCGAGAGGAAAGTTACTAATTAGGACTAGACACAATACAAGTAATATTAAAATAAAAGAAAATGACTATGATCAGAATATGAGTGAAATTTTTGGTAAATTAACAGGACGACGTAAAATATGAGAGAACAAAGACAACAAATTTTCCATTTATATTCTAAACCAGAAATAGAAAAGTTAAACAGAATATGTTAAAGGAACACATGAGAAAAGGACGTTTTTTAAAATACATAATGAAATTTTAATTCGGAATGGATAATTAAAAATGGACGATATTCATTAATTGCGTAAATATGTATACTGAAACGAAAACTTTGTATTGTTTGAATACTTGACAAAAATCTATTTAGTTGTAGACAGATATGTTATCAATAAATAAACTCAAATAATAAATGAAGAATTAAGAAAGGCAGATATAGTCTTTTGGAAAATTTTGGATTTTCATGGATTATTTGATTAAAATTGGAATTTAAATCATATTGAAATAATGTTCTGCTGGTCAAGACTTCTTTCCAGACGTTTTTATTCCAAAAATACATTAGCTAACTCTACGTAATTAGAAAATTAATTATTTATAACAATTAAAATATTTACAGAAATAGAGGAACAGTTTTAATTCTTCTTAACAACTATTCGAAACACAATGTGGTAACGAAGTTACAGGCGTAAATCGCTACGTATATCCATTTCTTTTTCTATATGGACTTGTATTACTTGATGCACTATTCTGTTGTCTCATCCTTTTGATAATATTTAAAATTTCAATACGAAACTCCAATTTTTGATCTTCGCTAAATCCACTCAATGACGGAATAAGACTATCGAAAAATGATTTGTCTGCGTTATATTCTAGTTGATCGGATTCAGATTGAGATGGTATTGTAGTTTTCGTAAGTTCAGTTATTGTCGATTCGGTATCATGCTTCCGTTTTCGGGTATTATGTTTGTATGGTAGATCTGGTCTTGCTTTAATCTCGGTTTCATCTTGAAACTGCTGTTCGTCCGGATCTTCTAAACTACATTGTTTTATAGCGATACCAGCTTGTTGAAGAAACGTCAATTGACGAGCGTAAATGTACCGTCTGCCTCGCTCAGCCGTATGTCCCGATCTAGTCCTCTTTTTAACGCTTTTAAGGAAATTGTCCTTGACGTTCCTCCATTTCTTAATTAATTTATTACCTGAAGCCAAATATATTTATGTAAATTTATATCGAAGATACTTGGATAGTGTGAGCGATCAAATTGGTCGTTTAACGTTAACGTAAAGAATTGGTCATTTAGAAGTCGAACATATTTGATACAGGTTTATCAATTTCTGCAAAGGATTTTGGCAGTACAATATTTCAAAAATTGTTGGGAAACATTACACTCAATATTCCAAAAACGAGCAAATGTCAGAAACTGACAGTCCCAATGTAGTTTGACGCTTGTTGCCAATAAAGTGTTACCGCTTCCGCAAAACGTTAATATAAAGGAAAAGTTCCGTCGAATGACAAAGAATTTTTTAATTATATTATAGATTGGTCCGAATTCAAGAAAACTTAAACCTGACAATGAAATTAATAAGAATATGTTCTCAACCATTACAATAGATCCTGAAATGGAATCACTAACTCCACGTTTTGAATTTGTTTAAATTTAAATATCGAATCGTACTTCTTTATATTTAAAACATAACATTTTTAATGTTTAGCTTAACACTATGAAATAACAAGAATTTTGTGAATTTAGAGTAGTAGATAAGTTTATTATTTTACATGTATTTCACGCATGTAATGTTATAATACATATCGTTAGAATAGTTAAATATTATGTCATAATACCATATTCTATAATGTTTATTTTCCCATTGTAGTTTAAAAAGTTTTTTAAAAAGAGATCTACACTATGCTATAATTTTCTTATATTTTTAATATTAGCATTATAGCATGGGAAAGAAATTATCTCTAAGTTTAAGCTCGAAATAATTACTGTTAATAAATACGTTATTAATGAAAAGTAAACTAATATACCTACTTACATATTTCATTTTTATCCCGCTCATGTCTTTCGTCAAACTTATCGTAAAAAATGCGACAGATTTCAAGCCAGGCGCTTCTTTTCTTTGTTCTATCGTGATATTCTTCCGCTGCCACATTCCATATTTCAGGAAATTTTTTCACTTCTTCAATGAAGAGTTCTATATCTAATGCAGAATCTTCAATGCTTGACTCAGTCATGTCGCAGCAAACTAACGTACATGTGCACCGACCGATATATGAATGCGTACTGCGCGACCGTATATGCGTTTGCGTCGACCGTACGTTCACCTAGGAAACTGCGGTAAACAGTGCACGTAACATGGACGCTCGGTACTGCAATCATCTTTTGAAACAAATCTATGTAGTTAGATTTTTCAATTTAATCTATAGTATTTAGGACTACAAAATTGCGTTACCGCACCGTCGCCGCACGGTAGAAAACCGGATGTGTGGTCGAACACAAGTAGGTGATGCACATTTGTTGAGTGACGTATGACATCGTAATTGCGGTATCGGACGTCCATGTTGCGTGCATTTTTACTATAGTTCCCTAGGAGAACGTACGAACGACGCAATCGCATATACGGTTGTTAGTACCGAATTATACAGGATCCTCAAAATGTCCAGGGCCGATCAATTATCTAAGAAAGAACACATTTTTAAGAAAAAATAGTTTTATTTAATCTTCAGGGAACAGATCAAAATCACGTCAAAGCTAATATAGTTTTTATTAAACAGAACACATCCCATTTTGTATTATGGAGTCTTAGTGCTGATAATAAAATAAAAGTCTGCGGCGTACCTTGTTTTATATTTTACGACTACGAATATTTGGAAATTATTAAATGAAAGGGAATTGTTAATTAATTTTCCGTGGATTAGATTGATAACTGTAGATCCAAATAAAAATTAATTAGCAACAGTTTGAAATATTTATTAATTAGCAACAATGAAATATTTATTTCTTCAATCTAACGATTTTTCACGATAAAAATAAAGTAAAAATATTTCTTATTGCTGTTCGTTAATTTGAATTTCAATTCAAATACACCGCCACACCACTATCTGTGGCGCCGTCTCTGAAAGTTCCCTTTAATTTAGAAGGACGCCAGAACAGCATGTGGAAGATCGTGTTGAGAAGTTTGACAGCAGCATGTGTTGTAAATATCTTGATACCAATGCAGCAAAAATCTAAACAATATTGTAACGATTAGTATTAATAGCTCGTAAACAATCACAATGGAAGACCAAAGCGTTTTAACGTCGGCAGCATATAAACGTGCTGAAACGAACTTAAGGAGTAGATTGAAACCATCCTTTTTGAAAAATTATCCACATTACCTGGTACCAGGATATAATTTACATAGCAATTTCTCTGTGGATGATGTTGATTTAGAGGACACTGTTGAAAAATACCAAGATTATCCTTACCACTGTGATTTACCACGACCTTTATTACCACCTGCTAAAATACCAAGAACTGGTAAGCAATTCGTTTAAACAAGACCAGGTAATGTTAATATTTTTAATATCTAATTGTTTATATAGTAATCAATAAAGAGGACCCTGTGTTAGAATTACTTACACTTAAGAATTATATCACTGACGATATACAGAGGCTGCAGCATTACTATCTTAAACACGAGAAGGGTATGTATGTAACAGTTAATATATATATTTGATATTATCGATTCTATGGATTTATAATTACACCTTTCTATAGAATTAGGACAAACAAATAAAAAAGATATAAAATGGAAACACACAGACAAAGTTCTTACTGCTAAAATACCTAGATATGTGGCCGATTTA
The DNA here is from genome assembly GCF_028453695.1 of Augochlora pura. Classification (NCBI taxonomy): domain Eukaryota; kingdom Metazoa; phylum Arthropoda; class Insecta; order Hymenoptera; family Halictidae; genus Augochlora; species Augochlora pura. Next base: position 19,431,388 of record NC_135781.1, read on the forward strand.
GCAGAAATTATGGCTCTCGATCCAGATCCACATTTTGAAGGTGTATGTTGAATTAAAGATATAGGAATAATTTTAAGGCAATGAATTTAACTGAATTGATGGCTTATAATTTTATTTTTAGTCTTACAATTGGTATTTCACTGGAGGAACTATCAATCAATTGATGATACATAACAAAAATATATTACTGTTTCCTTTTAAAGATGAATTAGGTATTATCATTATGATAGAATTTGTTTTCTCCTACTTAATTAATTTATAAACCTATTTTAATACATTTATAGTTGCCACACCTATTGTTAATGTTGATCAATTCTTTTGGAAACCATTCTTTCCAAAAGCAGCTAAATGTGAATTAGATGGTTCACTATTTGAATTGAAATACAATATTAATCCTGATTCATGTAAGTTTGTATAACATTAAGGGTAACTGGGTAATTGAAACAATTTTCAAACTTTATCAATATTTTAGGTACAATTTTGGGTAGATACAAGGATCACTGTAATTTTTATATACTATCTGAATATAACGAGAAATGGAATATCACTGAAATTCATAAACAATCATCAAGTATCCCATTAGTTAGTGCAGATTTAAGTTTATACAATACTAATCAGTATTGCACAGTAAATTCAGAGAGAACTGTTACTCTTTGGGACTTAACAAAAATGTAAATATTAATTATGATCGTAAATATTGAATAAGGGTGTGTCACTTCTCCAAATTACAGCCAAGCCAATACTTAACCATCCCAATATTTTTATACTTTTAGGAAACATATATGTAGCAACACTGTAATGCAAACCACTGTGGCAAGTGATTTATGGGGAAGAGTAAATTTTGAAACAATGGACCCAAATATTATTTTATTTGTAGACAGATGTTGCCTTCATTATCTCGACGTTAGAGTAAGTCTAAAATTGCTTTAATTATATATTTATTTCATAGGAATCAATATAAGGATTATCCATTTCAATATTTATAGATTCCTTTTGATCGTCCAACGTTATCATTGTGTCCAAAGTCATTCCTAGAAAAATGCGAAAGTATTACATTAGATATCGAAAGTAGACATAGTTCTTGTAGATACATAGCAACTAATCACAGTGTCTTAATGTGCGATAAACGTTCACCTAAACAATGTGTGCAACAAAAATGGACTCATCAGTTTAAGAATCCACCAGTAATTGGCCAAGTTGCAAACAGGTATTAAACATTAAATTTAAATTATGGGCAACTTCAAAATTAGTTTATATTAAAATATAAACAAATATATAAGAACTAAAATTATATGTGTCTGCTTCCAGAGAAGATAAAGAATTCGTTGTTCTATCTAGTCAAGTGCCTAGTGAAAGCATAGTAGTTTTAAACACTTGGACAGGCGATGAAATTTCGCATTCTTTTAATTTTCCATTTATGCCTCCCCATATTAAGGAGACTCTAGATGAATCTCAATTGCAAGGAATGTGTCTGAATCCATATTTAAGAAACAGGTTCGAATTGTGCAATGTTGGTTCTGCACTTATACAAAACGAAGCTAACGATATATTCTTATTTCTTCAAAATTCGATCGGTATGTTTACCATTAATTCTCTTGAAATACACGTCTTTTTAATTTTTAACTTCACAGAAATTTATTATTTAGGTGACATATATTATCAGTGCATAACACATGACACTCCGATAGACAAATATTCAGCTACTAACTGTAGGTCATATTGCATATTGGATGCCTGGGAAAAGGCAGCATCTTCTCAAGGAGACACAATTGTACCTTTAACTATTTCTGAAAAATCGGATATGCAGTACATTTACGATTGTAGGTATATGAAATGACCTTAAATAACGAATTGTTTCGAGGATACTAATGTTTGACGTTTATAGGTTTTACAAATAAAAAATTGCGATTAAAATACAGCGACTGCGAGTCGAATGATTACTTCAGTTCGAGCTGGAAACAGCCGCTTGAGAAATTAAATAGTTATATGGACATATTGGCACCGGAACTACTGGCTGTATGGGAAATATGTGAAGATGTTCGATTGCCGTTAACAACAGCACCTCATCAAAAGGTCTTAAGCTGGTTAGAATCTGCAGACACTAAACCTCCAGTATTCTCTCAAGAAGAATTAGAAAATGTCGCTACACCAATTAATTCACAAGAATTAATAAGCGTTTCACAAGAAGTAGATATAACGGCATTAGAAGATAGTAATGTGTTGCAAGAGTTGCTTCTACCGAAAGTGAAATCGCGTCCTAAGAAGGGGCATACTCGTAAGAAGCCGAAGTTGTGATTCGTACTTTACTTGGAATAATTATTTTTCTATGAAAGTGTGCAATAAAACCAACTATTTGGGCATATGAATTACTTGTTTATTTATTTATAACAAAAATTGTACAATAATTACATGCAATGTGCATTAGCAGGATGAAAAGACATGTTAATGATGGTTTACAAATTTTTCATATTTTACACAATTTTTTTCTATCGCGACTTAACGATTTCGGAGGAAAGACGGTTTCCACTTTGAAGTAAGTACTCTACTGTTTTCTTGCTGCGCTTTGCTTTCTTCTTCTTCCATTTGCATCTGCAATCATTTCGATTAGTTGATACGTGTTAAAACGCATTCAATGCGAAAATGAATACGAGTTGCTTACAAGTAATTTTCTCTGGTTTTCCCTGAAAACTTCTAATGGATTATCAAACTGACTGTAATAATTGAGGACTTCTCGTACATCTTGCACATTTGTCGCTAATATAGCTGAAAAAGATTCATCGAATGAGATTGAAGTAACACAAACAATTGTAAGTTGGTATATATATATCGTAGCCAAACCCACTTTTCAGGAATGCAGCTAGATCATACAGTGTTGTATCATTATCGTTACCCGTCCATTGTGGTAGCCTTAAAGTATTTTCAGGATGGAATTTTGTACTTTTTGGATTCCAATCAACAACTATAACCTGTTGAAGCATCCAGCAAACCATGTTTTACAAAACGGTTATTTGCATATGCAAATATATTCGAGATTTCAAAGTCATCAATGTTTTTTTTTTAAACGAAACTATTAGTATCACGTAATAACCAAATTGAAGAAAAATCCAACAATCTATAATATTGACTTCCATATGATATTACTAGACACTTACCTTACTGAGATCACGGTTAAGAGCATCCAAATCTTTAACATGATGCCCATCTACAAAACGGGTAGTATCTCTTACCAATCTGTACATGATATATCCATTAGGATCCAAGACATCCAATATAGGAAAAACAGTCTAAAATAATATTTAGAAAATGAGATGAAATTCAAATTTTAACAGAAAATCTATACCTACCAGACCTTGTTCTGCTGTGTATACTACAATTTCAAACTGTGGCGGAGCAACAGCTTCTAAAAATTGATCCACGCCAGGTCTCTTTTTAAACCTCCAGCCAGTTTCATACTTGTAACCAATTAAATAATATAAATAACTGATTTAACTATAGCTGAAGAAGACTATTGAAATAACTACTTTGTTTTTAATAACAAAACCAAAGGAGATATCTAGTCTGAAGGCTACCTTCAGCCAAGACAACCTGTTGTTCATGAATATTTAACATACCGTCCAATCAGGGTGTACAAGCACATCTGTTAACTCCAGGATCAAAGTGTAAGGGGGTTGAATGTAGGGATATTTGAGTGGATCTGGAAGAAGCTTGTCCCTGCTGGGTTCTTGGATCATCTAAAAATCAAGGATATACGTACTTATGATCAGATCTAGAAAACTACTCTTATCCTGAAGAATTCACACACCTTAGTGTAGTAAGTATATTCCCTTCTAAACCTTCTGTATACCCTTTGGTACACTGGTAAATTGGAGTATTCATCATCTAAGGCATTACCCTGCTCATCATACTTTGTTCTTGCCAATTCATAAATCATATATGACAACCCAAGGGTAAAGACAACACCAAAAAATCTGAAACTATGTTTAATCCATCTGTCGGACCGTTCACGTATTTCCTTTCGCTCCGCTTCTTCTCTTGCTTCTTCTTCTGTCTTTTTGATGTCTAAGACATCTGGTGCTAGTGACTGAACAGTGCCAACGCTTGATTGTATATTTGTTAAACTACCTGTTATTTTTGGTCGATCAGCTGCAGAAAGAAAATATAGTTAGTATACAAGTATAATAGCTTTATAGTTTATTGAAGGTACATTCCATTAGTCTCAACATTAAGTTAAATAAAGCGGTAAATATTCATTATAACTGTGAAGGACTCAAAATATTTCCTTTACAAAATTTGATCATAATAGTACAAGAAAGTTGAATGATTGAGACACTATTAATTAGAAAAATAAGGAAGTACGTTATCGTAGGTTTTTAAGGCTAAGGATAATCTATGGTAATGTGTTGTAATCATGGTAGTTTCTAGTAAATATCAAGCATGTGGGTACACGCTTTGGGTGTTCGAGGTTATGTTCGTAAGGTTATACTTACATGTTGTGCTGTAATTATACAATTGCACTGTCTGACAAATTGATACCCGAGAAATCGGTTGACGTAGCGAACAATATATCGCTCCCGAATTTCCATTGTATACTTTATAGAAATGCCGCAGACTCCTTGTCACGAATGCCATTACTTCTAGCAGGTCATGGGCTTTCTGGCAAACGTACACGAAAAACTTGTGCTCCGGTTTCCCGGTGTATTTATGTTCAGTCGGTGTTTCAGAGAATTAACTTGCCAGCGTTCCTTAAGGTAGTTTCTAACGTTCCTTACCACATAAAAATATAAATTATAATTTATATAAATATCCATTACTGTTAAAAACTTCTAAAGTAGCAAGGTTCATAGTGATTTAAACGGTGGGAAGAGAAATGGATGAACAGCAAAAAGCTCTATACAGACTGATCTTCTGCAGGTAACTACAATCACATTTTATGCAAATTAACTTTTGGCTTATCTAGTAATTTTAAATTATATTATAGCATATCGATGTTCTTAAATACTATCAATTTTTATATTTCTTAGCATGTGTTAATACATTAAAATATTATGCCAAGGATTTAAGTAATTAATAACCTGGACCTATATTTTAGATCCGAAACTGGAAAATATTTTTAAAAACATGTTCATGTTCTTTAAGTCGTATTTAAAAAGTTAATTCAGTTACCATATACTTAAGCTCTTTGACACGGTTTCTATTTCTCCTTCTTTAAAGTAACGGAAATTTAAGGATATTTATTGCAAGTTCTCTGACGATCAATAATTCATTTTACTAGGGCATTTGAATATTTCAATTGTATTAATAATAATGTAATAATTAACGAAGTTGTATTATTAAACGGCTGTAATTGATTAACAAATTGGAATATGTTTATTGAAGTTGCTGATACAATTGAATCAACAATGTGTAAGCATGTGAAGCTCGAGGATTAATAAAGGATGACCAGTTGAGTCTGTTCGCCATTCGAACGCAGATATACCTGTACATCGTACAGCCAATTAATGAGTATGTATTAAGCTGTTGATTAATTCTATTTATTCTTCGTAATGTTTTGTATTCGAAAAAGAAGCTGAAAGTCACTGAAAACGTAAAAATACAAAAAAGATTTCACGCGGAAATTTTGCAAGTAAACTTGGCTTTCTCGTTGCAAAACTACGGATTACATCGCATTGTTTTCTCTCAAGTTCGTAAAATTTGTTTCAATGCATTTTTGTGCCTGTTTTCTGCGTTGTTGTATAAATTGTCTCAATTTCGGGCTCAAGTATTTCTAATTTCTTTATTTATAATTTAACTTTTCAATATCCATTAAGCACACAATTACATTTACCCTCAATAATCGAAAGTAAATTTGAAGAAATTGCTGCGATTCGAGAAAGATTATTCCATCTTGTTTACTTTGAATTCACCGTTGGAAATTTTTGGAACAGAAGCATTGCCTTAAAATATGAATTCGAAGGAAACTCTAGGTGCTTTATTCTCTGTACGTTAACTCTGGCTTTCTAAAATTGAAAAGCTATGTACACAATTGCAGTTGAAAATTTTTGGAATAGAAATAATTTCTTCTAATGGGGGTGTTCAGCAAAAAGAAATTCGAAGGAGACTTTAGTTGCTTTTACATTCATACAGGTATTCCAAAATTTAGAAGTTATACACACAATTACCATTGGAAATGTTGCAAATGTAATTTACCTGTAGGATATTAAGGAAAATGATTTTGTAAAGGGAAAAGTGTGTTACAAGAAGATCATGAAACCATAATTCCAACTGGAGACGTCCATCTAGATCCTTGTTAAGTAATAATCGTTGAATCGAGGGAAACGTGGGCGCGACTGCGAGCCGTCGAAGCTCTTTCCGGTTTAATCAACTTCAGGAAGTTTGCTAGTAGCGGCAGTTGTCGGGGTCAGTATATGCATTCTATACTAGCCAGGGGAATTTTGTGGACGTCGCGCGGTCAGCCGCTATAATATTAATAGCTTGGGTATGAAATTTGCTTAATCATGACTAACGGGATGACCCAATGGAATGACAATAATTTGCCGGTGTTCACTGGCCGCGTCAATCTCGAGTAACGATCGCAACGAAATTGGGACCACTGTGGCGAAATGACGTTGAACCGTCACGGCTCCGCGTTATCAGCCGAAATATTAACCGTCGAAACAATTTCTCTCCTTGATTCTTCGTAAATTTCGTTCCCCGTACTTCCGTCCTCCATATTTCCTCCGAACGCGTTGCAGTTAAAGTTTCAAGTTTTAATAGCACCCACCCGGTCGACAGAGATATACCATTATGCGCGCGCGTCCATAAAAATTGCAATTCCAAAGCAAATGAAACCAAACCTGGTCAAACAGTTTCCAGCATACGGCGACTGATAAAGTTATTTTGATAAGTGTAAAAATATTTCTAGAATATTGGTCCGGGTTACGGTGGAGTGACCAATTATTATATAATACCGGTAATTTTAGACTGATAATTTTGTATTTATCGAATAAAACATATTAAATTTTTTATTACGAAATGAAGGAAATAAAAGAATAAAAAGATTCAATTCATTCTAAGAATAACAAATCAAATGTTTGTATTGAAAAATAAACAACAGAGAAAAATACAAAAATTTAATATGGTTTCTTCGATAAATATAGATTTCATGCTGCTTGAAAACGAATCAAAAGCACAGCAATTGATCACGCCACAGTAGCCGAAACCATCGCCTTATGCAATTTCCGCGTCCTGAATTAAAGCGGAAATATTGCTTGTCGGCATGAAGCGTTTAAGAAGAGAAACAACCCCTTAAAAGTGACATCCCCTACAGCAACCCCTTTTTATTTCACCTTGTACCATTCTTTCTCGCGAGACACGCGAGTTTTCGAGGAGAGAAGGTCCGCCGCGAAGGGAGGCTGTTTCGCCGTTGAATTTTTCTGGAATCCGCCAAGGGAACGCTTAAATTTTTGCGTCGACGATCCGTAAACCGTGCACGAGGGATGAACCTGTCCGTCGCTTGTGTCAGCTGCTGTTAGGGCCGTAATGAGAGGTGCCATAACGTTAACGGGCGAACGCATACGTTCGAGCAATTACGTCGCTCCGACTAATTTCTGTCCCTGGGCAAACTTGAGGAATTCCGGGCTGCGAGTACACGCGCGGCGGGGGTTGCGAGGGATGGTCGCGAGGCTGGGTTGGGGGTTGACCATTTCGCCGACCACCCCCGCAGACATCCCTACGGCACGGTGTGTACGCGCGCGCGAAAAACCTACAAACACGACGGCCACGCGCCCTTTACTGCGCCCGGGGTGCGAACGCGGCCGAGAGGGTTGTTTGTCAAGAGAATTTTCACCGGTGAACACGCTCGGCAACGAGTATTACGGGCTGGATTAATTCCTAACAAAAATATGTGAAATATTTTCGCGGACCGGATGGCCCGGCACACGCACACCAGCAAAAAGCCCGCAACACGTCGTTTGTCCGACGGCCGGACGGTATGTTTTGCTTTCGGATTGCGCGCCAAGGTTTTCGCGACAAATTGCCTTCGGGGAAAGACCTGCCCACCCTACTGCTGCTCCACCCGCGGACGTTCTTTCGAAAGAATTTTTATCGCTGACCCTCTAAACGAGACCAGCCCTACGCTGTTAGGGAAAGGTGCAGCGAGATGGGAACACTAAGGAAAAATTGCTCTAGAATACTACAGCTCTGAATAATTGAACACGTTCTTGCTGTCTTCGTAATGTCCATGTTCTCATTTAAAACGTGTTTCGCATTCATTCATTTATGTCCTGAAGGGGAAAGTTTATTAACTGGAAAAAAAACACAAAAACTGAGGAAATTATAAGGAAATCGTCTGCTACGATCCTCGATTGTGAAGAAGCGTGAAGTTGTGATTAGGCTGCGAATTTTATGTATGCAAAGGGATTGGAGGAATTTCTATTAAAAGTATTAATACATTCGTTGCCGCGTCACCCATATTGTACAGGTGATAGGTATCTGTGGGGGCTCCGTCACTCAAATATGGGTGATGCTCCTCTTGTTCAAATTAAGTAGGATTTTATTTATTTAATTTATGAAAATCGCATTTGTGGCACAGAAATTGAATGGAATAAGCAGCAGTAAATATAGAATATAAAAAATAATAATATTAAAAATTCACATACTATTATATTTATTATACATTTATTTATATTTAATATATAATATATCGTTACGATTCGGACACTGTAAGAAACTCGATCATTTCACGCTGGGCGACTAACGTGTTAAAGGAGAACATAAATTTTTATCTGACTTAAGTTTCCTACAGTTAACTTAGATAGTTTTTATGTTGTATAAAAATTCGCTGTCAGGTTATGACTCTTTTATTTTATTTTTATTTGTTCAATAATTAGTACTTCATCCTCCGATCTGTGTTATATCTAATGTTGAATTAGTAACACGATTGAGAGAGTTAATGTTTGGTTGCGAAGTTCTGTGAAGTCTCCAAAAATATGGATATGTAACAAAGTTATTTAATTCTTGACACACGCAGTAGGATCATCAAAAGATCTCAATACATTCATTCTTTCCTGATCTAGTTATCCATCAATATAAAATGATTTTCTCAAGAAGATGCATAAAGGATACATGGTTCTATTGTAAACACTGTTTAAGTGTAAATCATTGAATGAAAAAGAATGTATAGAAAAGATATGATCTGAGATACGATAGTTGTTGTTGCATTGTTGATTGAAATGTCATGTGGCATTTCAAATTTATATATAATTTACTAAATATTTGTTTCAAGAGGAGATCTGATCAGTTTCCTCTGCCCAAAGTTCAACAATCTTAAATATTGATTGCATTAGAAGTGTCAATAAAGAAGTGACAGTAAACGCATGGAAAACTGTATCGCCATGCCTGCAAGTACATAAAATACAGTTTACTTTCACGTGGTATGGAATGTGATGTTCAAATGGTCTTCTTCATTTGCGAGACGCGTTGGCAGTCGATTTTTGAAGCTTTGTGTCGGCCGTCGTGTTGTCTCTCGCTGTTAGCGACCGCGTCTATAAATGTCCCGTAGCTAGTAAATGGAAAAACCGTGATTCCAGACGATACTTGTGTCTCGGGGCCGGCTGCGCTATTTGCACGGGTTTGTACACACCCGTCGCGTTGAAAGATTTCAGAGCGGAATTCCTTCTCGAGCCCGGAATAGTCGAGTCATTCAAGTTCCTGGCGACGTTCTATTCATGGGACAGCCGGGTTCCTCTTCCCGATTCATTTCTCGAGAAGTGAATCGACGACGATTTACATTTCGAAGCGGTCGATCGCCCGTTTAAGACCGGGCTTTTAACCGACGCATTTACATTGTACATTCGCATGCTGCGCGTTTCCTTTCGCCGATTTCTTTCTACGTCTTTAATCCTCCTCGAGCGATCTTCATACTTACTTAACCCATTTGCGCCTTGATACAGAATATTCACCCGCGACGAGTTCCATCCCCTTTATATTAATTCTATTAACTGGTTGTAGTGCGGGGAACCTGTTTCACTATTTTCGAGTTTCTTCGCTTTGCCATTTCTATGATACTTATTGTTAAACTATGTAACTCGGTGCATTTATGCCATCTAATAGAAAATGATTTTTAGTTAATTTTTATAATTTTTATTGTAAAGAATATTTTAGTTATTGACTAAATTTCATAAAAAATCACAATCTACTGCTAATTTCCTCCGCTAATCTTCGTTAATCGCTATTCAAGTCTCAGAATTTGAATCAACTATTCTGCTTCACCCAATTTTTAACCTCCAAGGACTGCCCAAATATTTATCTAAGATCTACTCACACAATAAAAATTGTACTTATATAACTAGCCTGAATTTCAAGTTAATCACTTTTCAATGAATGTAGCATATTTCTTAACTTCTTACTCTTAAACATAATCTTTTATACTTCCGTAACAATTTCTTAATATTAAAATGATTCTAAAATGTACGATATTTATAAACGCGTAAAATATTAATTGGTATATTGAGATGAACATATTTGTCGTAAGAGAAAAGTCGAGTATGCTCGTCATTCACAGCTAAGAGGTTCGACGTTTCTGTTCACTTCGATTTGCTCATTGCTAGTCAAATTGGCTCAGAGCACAATAAAAATTCGATCAGGGTGCGCCGGGGTCGAGGATCGGCGACGATCTAGCCCGAGAGTTTCTGGGTAGAACTTCGGATTACAGGCGTCGAAAATAAACGACTTCGGTCAGGGGGTGGAGCAAGAAAACGTCGACGGGGGTGGAAGTCCGGGCAGCCGCGAAACGGAGCATTTGGCGTAATCGAAGTATCGCGTGCGCCGGTTCCCGCGAAACGATAATTCCATTACGCGAGAGAACAAACGTAGCAACATACGTACCGCGAAGGCAGGACATTTTTATCGGGAACGATCTGATATTTTCGTCGATCACCGGCCGGCCGCGCCGCTGTGAAAGCGTGTGCGTGAGATACGCGAGTAAATTCAGCTCGCGTGGGAAAGCAACGTTCCGAGCCGCATAAATATAAAGCCGGAGTCTTGCGACGAGGCTCCGTGTAATGGAAGCTACGCGATCGTCGCCGTTTGTAAACTATTAATTCGGCCTGTCGCTGCCGAAACTTTCCGCCGCGACGCGCCGGGGTAATTCGACGCGCGAGAACCCTCTCGAGCGCGGCCACGCCGAATCCTCGGCTCGTTATTATGATTCCCGGCTTTTTGACACAAAATCCCACCCCACGGGTGAACTTTCTTAATCTGAAGTAAACCAAAGCGCGGATAATACGCCTCCTCCGGCCATTCGGCGAGTTTAATAATCTAACTTTTCACGCCCCAATTTTTCAACCTAAAAATTGCTTTTCGCCCCCGCCGACGCCGGTATATTTACACGTCCTCGCGTGTGTCTCCCGTACCGTCCTGCTTTTCATTATAATTTGCCCGGGTGCTCATCAATTGTCTCGCGAAGACAACGCAAAGTAGATTTCGACCCCCGTCTGGAGAGCTGAGGCCTCTGAAAAACTTCCGAGAATGATAGTCTGGTGAGGGTAAGTTGAGCAACGATAACCAACTTTTACTTAAATCATCCGCACTTGTGGGAATGGTTATCTGGAATGGAAAAATTTATTTGCAAAAGTAAATCCATGCGACGTTATAATTCTTATTAAAGTAATTGTAGATATTCGTAAAGAAAGGAAATTGTCATAGGCTGAATTACGTTTGTCTACACTCTTCGTTGCTTTTGTTACGATCGATGTATTTTTCTTTAATTTTTTGTCCAACGAAACTATACGGTAGATCTTCTAAATAATAATTAAAAAAAAATTCTAATGTTTGTAATGCTTATGGTTCGGTAACTATCGATTAATTCTTAAGATAATTAATGCTGTTAACACGTTGAGTGCCACGCGGTTTTATGATTTCTCTGCCAGGCCGCGCGTGCTGGTATCGTGGTACAGCAATGCGAAGCGCAATACTAACATACTAGAATTTACTCGATGCAAATGTTTAAACATATTAGATCCATTAAAGTTTTCTGAAAGAATGTTCAAGTACATTAATAATAAAATCCCCCATTAAATAAAAATTAAGTGGACTTTATATAAATTTTAGATAACAACTATGTCAATTTTTAAGTTTATTATCATATTTTATACTGTCAGTCACCGATGACTGACGTGGCACTCAACGTGTTAAGGGATATACAAATTATAGTAATTTATTTCTTCATAGTATATATTGTCATTCAAATAATATACAGGGAATTAAATTGATCGTACTTAAGAAAGATTACTCAGTGCCTCAATTGAAGTTGAACAATTAATAAATCTTCTAACCTACGCTTAGTGTGTTTCACGTGCGATTTAGAGCTACATCATTAGTAGAGTTACGTTACTTAGGATTAGAGCAGTGATACTGAATGAATAAATTTGTTTTGTTATATATTATGTATATCTAATCCATGTAATTTGAAGCTAATTAAACTAATACCACTAACAGTTAATACGTAATTATAGCAGTAATATATTTCCCTTTTTCTCGTGACGTATGAAGTACTGTTACTATTGTCTGGGTTTTTGTTCATTGCATTTGGTTCGATATTTCTTCAAGAATCATAGTAGTTAAACATGTTAAAGGTTCAACGTTGTTACTAAATTTAATAAAGAAAATTTCAAACAAATTAGACATGTTTTTGAAGATAATCTTTAGTTAAGAAGCAGGAAAATAAAAAACAAACTTCGTTAAAGAATGCACAGGAAAAAAGAATAGTAGTACAGATTTAATAAATATTACAGAATCTGGATCAGATAGAACAACTATTATTAAATGTAAAGTTAATGCGAGAAGAGGAGCAAGATGATGACGAATGATAAAATAAGAAAGAAGTTTATAAAGTAATGTAGATCGGTATCACAAAACATGCGACAGGAGAAGGTATTCCAAACTCTCTGTTTATTATATTATTAATTTTTAGCATATCTGTTAAGATAATTTTTAAAATATCTTTATCCAAAAAATGGTGTTGATTTTGTTCAGTTTCTTTTCATTGGGAGGATTATTTCTTGTCATAAACTACTAAAATATGATATTAACAAAAGATGTAAAGATTTATATAATTAAGGGTTATGTAATACTATATATACTTAGAATTAATAAGAAAACAGTAATTGTAAGATTAATGCCAAGATTATTTTGTTATACCGTCCCATTTAATTCTTTTTATTATTTTATCTTAAACGAGTATCTCATTTATCTTATCTATTGTAGTTTTCCCCTACAATATACGCGCATACTTGTTTCGTCCTCTTGGAAGTGTCGCCTGCTTCCTATTTAAGAGAAAAAATTAGGGTTGGACACTGCTCATAGTGAAGAGTTATATGTTTTCTTACAGTACGCTAGCCCTGTTGCCGCAGGAACGTTTAGATTGTCCTGTCTAGTGTGTCGCGTCGATATTGTGGAGGCTGTAACGGCGCACACCCTGTAGAACAGTCCCTTTGCAAGAATTTGCGGTAAGCTTTATGATTCGTAAAATAGCGGCCACCTAATTTACCCTTACGACCGTGTGGTTGCCTTTTGCGTCGACGGTCTAATGATTTCGCGCGAAGAGAGGCCGCGTTGCATTGTGCAACCGAAACCGCAGCCACACAATGTATGACGATGACCGTCAAACTGGGAATAAAGGTGCAGAGAGGCCGAGGCGCAAAGAGGGCTGAAAGAGGTTGCGTAACATTGATTTCGAGATTTCTCCGGAGCTAGTCTGGCGTGACCGTTTAAAAATGTCAAAAATCCTCTATTCTAGCACCTTTTCATTCGAGATACAGTTTCAAGCAAGTTTACGACGCTTGGAACTCGTAATTATTATCGACGACCAGATAAACCTCGGTTAGCATTGTAATCGACCCAGAGATTGCAGGACGGATAAAAAAATAACCGATATTTCGTTACCATTCGAGAAACATTCTGAAGCAAGTTTACTATGTGGGAACACGTAGTGCTTATCGAAAAGTAGGCTCACGAAGTTTCACTTCCAGGAGGGGATTGCACAACGATTTAATGTTGAACGTACAGATTTTTTGTTCTGATACGAATCTTCTGCAAGTTCTATTAACTTGTAGAAAAATTATAAATAGAAGGTTATTAGGATAGTTCTCTATTTAATTTGTATTTTCGGCAATTGATACACAAATTTTTATTTTGTATGAACAGTCGCAGTATAGCAATAGATTGGCAAAATTGGTTCACATGAATTCTGTTTGATTTGAAAGAAGATCAGAGCTTTAGAGTTACATTTACTAGAATGATTTACAGTACGGAAATTTTAATGCTTAGTGGCGGTACGTTTTCTATTAAATGCACAATGAAATTATGATAAAACATCGTATATCGACTACTCAGAGGTTATTGTAAAGAAGAAATGATTCATGTATCCATTTTAGTATGAGCCAAGACTAACAAAATTAATTTTCGTTGAATAAACTGTAATACATACTATGTAAGATTTAACGAGGAAAAACAAAATGTATTAATTCTTTTTTAAAGATTAAATATATGTAAAACAACAATATTTTTTAATTTTATGTAAATATAAAAAAATAGATACATAAACCTTAAATTTTATCGAAATCATTTAACGCAGAGCTACAGACGTTGAAAGACGAAAGAACCCTAGATTTAACACAGTTTTTCGTCGAAAATCGTGGGAATTGGAATTTTCGCAATTTGTAATCGTTTGCAGTTCATTAACAACGTCAATCGATTTCGACGAAATTGTCAGCAATCGTTATAGAGACCTACAAAACGCATCGTTTCAATTTTTGTTACAAACTCCGATAAAAAAATTAAAAGACGTAAGTTTCTTGTCTCTTCTCATTCCAATTGAAATTTAAAAATTTCTTAGACATTGCCCAGTACCTAAATATTTTCCCTAATATCTCAGAAAAGTGCTAGTCATTTCGACCATTCTCGAAAAAGTAATACTGCGTTAAATAGTGTCCGAATATTAATGGGTGGAAGAAATCGCGGTGCAAGTGTTTCAGGTAAATCGAAGCGCCGCAGTGCGCCGGCGGGAAAGCGAAAACGAACAATTGATATTAGCCGGGCGCGGATTAAGTAATTTCACCGGCCCGGCTGTTGTTGCGGAGCGAGAATATACGGTCCACAATTCATCCGTTTGAAAGGATAACATTTTACTAAAACCGATCCGTTAACAAGGCCGCGGCTCGCGCGCGGGCGCGCGCAGCCGATAAATTACAGCGTAATATTGGAATGCACGGCCGGGGAACAATGAGAAAGGATCACATTGCAATAACGCCCGGTTTGAATAAGTTCCCCGAGATACGTGAGCGCGCGGCAACGTTCGCAACGCGAATTCACGCAAGACTTACGCGCCAAGAGAGAGAAATATGAAAGCATCGCGAGCATGAGCGCGATCGCGAGCGTGCACCGCGAGCGCAGCTTTTGTCGGCGCTCGGAGCGAGAGCGGCTACGAAACGAAAGAATGAAATTCGCACTGGCCTGAATGGCATTGTCCGCAAGAGCACTGTAATCGATCGTTGCTCGATGAATGCCATTCGAGGAGGCTAGGCGGCGAGAGGAGGAATCGAACGGGCGGAGGAGATAGGGTGCGTGCACCGACAGATACGCGGTCCCGATTTTTATTACCAGCCCCGCGCGCTTCGACGAGCTTTGTAATTCAGACGATCTATATGAAATCTCTCGGCCACCTTTATCCGTCGCATAAAGCGCCAGACAATCGTTTAACGTCGCCGGCGAGAACTCCCCCATGATCATTTTGCACTTTCACGTTACACCGCTTATGCGGATGTTCTGATGCCACCAGCCAGGGAGATCGACGTTTTTTCAGTATTTTCTTAGATTAGGCACTTGGATTAATTTCTGCCGTTTATTAACACGTTTGTAGCCAACGTCCCATTGTATACAAGAATTGTAGAATGTCAAACTAAATATTTGGAGATGTAATTAATTAAAATTGTAAAACAACGTGATACTGGAGAATTTATAGCTTCTCTTTGATGACATTTTCATCATATTTTATAAGCTAATAGCAAACGTGTTAATGAGTCTATTATACTCTCAGTTACAATGATCCACTATTAGTTTCTTATAAGGAGCTTACTATTTCATGCCTATTTCAAAGAATTTTATTCCGAATAAAAGGAACGCAATAAAATCGATAGTTAACAAGATATTATCAGAAACCTGTCACGTAAAATAATTACATGCGTGAATACTAAACAGTTCTTTTCAACGCACTACTAACGTTAATTAAAATATTAATATCGCTCCACCACTTAAAGCATCTCGTCGTTCGATCGTTGTGAATCCATTACCTGGTCGACAATTAAAATTCAAACGGATTTAATAATTAATCGCCATTAACAACAGTAGAAATAGGAATTTAATCCTGAATCGCAATTCACGATTAAAAGATATTTAATTACAAACCGCAATTGATGATTAAAATCAAAATTCAGTAGTTATGTGCCGCTAATAATTAAAATGGGAATTTCATCGTCAATTGTTGATTAAATTGACCGACAGAATAACTACGTTACCAACAAAAAGTATCACTGTTCATCACGCTCGGTCAGTCATTATTCCCCAGTCTTCATTATAGATAAAATTATAACGCTGATATCTCGCTATAGATAAAATTACAACGCTAATCTCCCTCGAACGTCCTGTTTTTGACGTCGTTCGTTGGCTCGCCACGAGAATGAATCTGCAGTCGCCCGGGGCAGTAAAAAAGAATTTGATTACATTTTATGCTCAATAAAAGCTCGTGGAGCAGGACTGCGACACCGGTAACGAGCGTGATATAATTTCTTGCCTAAACGTGTCCCGGTGCCATAATAAATTTCGCGCGGCTCGAACAATGCCGCGCAGCCCGTTGTCAACGGGTGGGCATCTATTCTTCGATTGGGTGGCTCGCGAAACGTATCACGGTCTAACGTTTAAGTTATTGCCGCGCCGATGAGCAGAGGTATTGTTCGATCGGGATGCACAGACGTATGTCTGCCGTCCGCAAGAATAAAGTCGCATTGTCTAACCGAAACGGGAGTAAGACACCGCGTGGCCATTCGTCCTGCCACAGAACAGTGAACGATGATGGACCATTAGTCACCGTTCCTCCGCGGGAAAGCTCGGCTTAAAAATCCCGGCCGCGGTAAACCGGTAAAAACCACTCGAAAATCTGACGCCGCCCATCCCTCTTCCACCCGCGGGTTCAGTCTGTCGTCTTAGCGTCTTTTAATTAATAACAGAAGCGTTTGTTCGATCCGCTCCGCGGCGCAACAAAAGAGGACCTCCGGAAGAACCATTCGAAGAAACTATTGTAAAATCGATATCCGTGTGGCTTGGCGATTTTTTAAACGGCTTTAGGGCCAAGGGCAATAGCGATTTCGGTCACGTTCGAAACACGATCACGTACGGTGATCGGTCACACCCAATGTCATTATCCATGGAAACGTTTGAAATACATATGTGGTAATTAATTTTCGTCATGCGACGACGGAAGTGTGCTCTGAATTCCCGGTTTGATGGATAGACGAAACAGAATACACGTGGTAGAATGTTTCGACAATGGGACAATTACTTAGTTATAGTCGTAGATTCAATGTTTATTGGTTTATACCATAAATTGCTTTGTTTATACATCGCTTTAAATTAATACGTTCAAACGGTATGAATCGTATATCGAACGAAACAAATCAAATGAAAGTGAACATTACTAACTAGAACATGGTGTGGCATTTTCGAGATGTTGAATGAGTTATTAGTGAACTGTGGATTTTATGCATTTATGAGAAAAAATAGTAACGTGAGATGTAAGATAGAAAATACAACAGGAGAATGAATAAATATTTTAAATAATGAGAACTATTGAGAGAAAAGGTACGTTTTCAATCAACTCTTACTTCTTGAAGTTATTAGAGAATATTTGTATTTTACATTGGAAGTATTAAATATACTTGTGTGAAATATATCATGGCAAACATGTTTCTTAAAGAATTTTGTCTTGACTTCAGAGGTTCGGATAATCGAGGTTCTGGCGTAGTGTCAGAAAGTCGTTACGTATCCATTGTTTTAGACAATTTTTTAAAAACTGTAACATTATAACATTTTAACTATAACATAAATACAGTCATTTATCCACATGAATTTGACTTTAGTTGGATCAGATTTTATTAGCAGCGAAAGTGAAAGTCATTTCGAACGACGCAAAAATTCCACAAACGAGATCACGAGAACCATACTTCTAATCCCATTACATGGAATAGTAAGTTTCCAACTATACTTACGTGTATCTCGCGAGCGGACTACAGATTTTAAACATTTATAGCAAACCGGAATAAGTGAAATACAAAACGATGAGGCCAAGCATTTTTAAGATATTGTTATATAATTTCTGACTTATTCGAACAATTAAACGAAAAAATATTTATTTCATCCCTTAATTACTTCAATATCGTATGCCAACTGTTCTATTTCATTCGTTCGTTTTCTGTCGCGACTTATTAAAATCCGCAATCTACTCAGAAGTTACCCGGGTATCTCAGATTACGAGTGGAGCCTCTCAGCAGCGGATCTCGGAAACATATTTGCGTAACCCAGTAATTTAATAAATATCTTTTCGCCGGTCGATTACCACGGGGTCAGCCTGCTGACACAGATACGAAAGTCTCGCTAAGTACGATCCGACTGAGACATTAAGTTATCCGGAACAGCGTCGGCTCTTGTTCCTGGGTTCGCGGTCGAAAAGTAACCTCGTCGAAGAAATAGGATCATTATTTCTTCTTTATTAGCAATCATTCTTCCAAGATCCGCCACCTGACGTCCCTGACAAGGAAACGTATATCAAAGACGAAAATATGCTCGTTTCTCACCCGGGGCATTGTTAGACAGGCTTAATACGCTAGTAAAACATTCGGACGGGAACGCGCAGTGTTGGTCCATATTAAATTCTTAGCGGGTACCGCGTGTCGGCCTTGATGTCCTTCATTAATCAATGCATTGTGGCTGACTCAGTAAGTGGGATCCAAATGTTTCGACACCGGCCTCCCCTTTTTTTCTCTCCTCTTCCACCGCTTTCTTTCTCTCCTCCTCCTCCTCCTCCTTCTCCTCCTCCGCCTCCTCTCTCGCTCGTCTTCTCTTCTTTCCTCGACCTTTCGTTTCCTTTTCTTTCTTTTTTCTCCCTTTTTTCTTACCTCGGCTGGCCCACCGGCTCCGACCCATTGTGTACAATTGCGCCAACAACCATGAGCCAAGGCGGTCGTTTCGTACACACCATCGCGGTGTATTACCGCCACGGTACATTGTAACTTATGGGATCCCATTATATGTAAAGTAGGACGCGTCGGGTCAACCATATTGGCTGGACCTCCTATTTGTTTGACCTCATTGGAGAGCACGGTGTTCCGATGGGTGGTTAAGTGAATTGAGAAGCGATGCCTGACGAATTGACTTCACGCTGCAATTATGCGACCGCGAAAGAGCATTCCTGGGGCTGGCATTCTGTGATTAGTTTGCTGGTAACGCTCGGACATTGGGTCCATTTGGACCCAGTGTGTAGATATTGTTATTTCACTATTTAGTTTCTAACAATCGATTTAAATAAAATGTCTGTTTTAAGCGTTCCTAGAAACGCTATTGTATTTAGATAAAGTATCTTGAAAATGTGCTAGGAAAAATTGGTGATAGAATTATAAATTATCCCTCTTAGTTTTATTTTTGTCAAAAGAGTACACCCTGCGAGATTCGCTGAATTTCTTATGTTAGACAATAGTTTCTTTAGAATACAATGAAAAATAATGGTTATTTCGACTAAGTCATAGTTTTGGTCTAAGAAATAACGTCGAGCGAGCAATTTTCTTTCGTGTGACATTCAAGTAGGTCATATCTAGATAGTTCTTTATTTCAATGAACTGAATCGTTCAATTTAAATAGAGGATAATTAAATACGGATGGTTCTGATTATTGATTAGCTTGTTTGAACGAATTAATGTATATTTCACTGCGAGATGTATTTAAACTTATTTTTCATTTCCGAAACTTATTTTTAAGTTTTTACTTGAAACATTTTTTCAGGAAGACTATAAAGAGAAACTATCATTGGGAAATATTTCAGAAACTGTATAAGTAATAATTTAGTTGACTTTGAAGTAGCATCTGAAATAGAAACTTGTTTTATTTAGTAATCAAATACTGAAACAGCTACTAAACTAATGCACACTTACGTGAAAACCAGATTTATAGAATAAGAGAGTGCATAATTCAAAGTTTCATTTGTCGAAATTATTATTTGAAATTGTCTAAGCATGTAATAATGTAACTTGCACTTTTATTTATAAATTGAATAATATAATGCACAGTTCGATTCAGTTGAATCATATTTCTTCAAGATAAAAATAAATATTGCAATAAAAATTACAAAAAAATGTTCATTTTCCAATTTTTCCCCAAAGATTAGCTATTTTAAATTACTCAGTTGTCAGAAACAGAAACTAAGAAGAAATGTATTTTTTCTATTAATAATTGTAATAAATTGAAGAGAAAACAGCACTGTCCTTAAGTTTTTCCTCTGTGTTTATACTTTAACATTTTATCTGGTAATTATTGTCTATAAAATCACCAGTTAAATGATTACATTGTTTTATCTGCAAAATAACACCATTTTATAAATTCGTCCTCCACAATTAAAATAGAAATTGTGATAACTGTGAAAGCACAATAAAATAGCGTACCGAAATAGCACAGTGATGTAATCTGTATTGTTTTGTACTTTGCAATGATTGTTGCTTAGCTACGAATGCATAAAACAGTGCCACCAAATAAAAAGCATACTCACGTCTCTAATTGGTTACTTCGTTAATCGCATGAACCTGGTTTTGTGCTTCCAAACAAAGGAACTTTGAGATTAATTAATTAACAGAGTTACGGTTCAACTGCGAGACACTTCAAGGTAGAATTATTTGTTATTTTAGTAGAAATCTTAAAACGAAGCTCTTTAGAATCAAAGGGTTCGAGGATTGAAACAAGTTTATAAACATATTTCCTTCTCTTTACTCTAATACAGATGAAAATAGTGTCATTATTATTAAATCTTTATTATTATTAAATCCTTTACGTTGATTGATTATAAAAGGGGACATCCTGTTCTGTAGAGTAGAAACGCACAGAGCAATCGATGAAGCAGTTCAGCGTGATCCTCAGAGATGTCGGGAACAGTCCTTTTCCCGACTCCCGTTCTAGAAGACGGCCTTTGAAATATTGAAACATAATTTTCGAAAATTCTCTAGTATTATAAGGGACATTCGTGGTAGTCTTTCATCGCATATCGTCGTCGAGGCTTCGATATCGATTTCCACTCGATTGCGAATGGCAAATAGCTGCAATTTAGTGCATAGCCGATCGGCGCTAGGGCCAGACATTTTTTGTATTTCCCATCTGGTATTTGCGAACAGGGAGAAAGGTAGCCAGTGGTCGGTTGTTTCAAGAATGGGTACGCGCACAGCACGCCAACTGACCATTATGCAGATTTCTAATGATTAGATATATCGGTCGTTTGGCAGTGAAACGAATGTAATGCACCCTTGTAGGATCCACTGGCTGCCCCGATCGTTCCATCATCGCTTCCTTAATTTGTTATCTTGACTAACGACCCCTTGCCCGGCAAACCGGGCCGGGAGAGATTGCCTCTTATCGTTGGGGACGGCTAAACTATTCCTGAAACAAGTCAAACAAGTCGAATAAGTATTTAGGTTTGAGAGTGAAAAGATTTGGATCTCGCTGCGGTAGCTAAATCGGAGAGAAACAATTAAGTGGCTCCACTGTCTACTAGATTTAATTCTACCAAATATGGTGAAATTTTTATGCAATTATTATGTTTTTTAGGAAAGCGTTGAATGCAATTGTATGTGTATAATTCGAACGCGTTTGAGTTCAATTATATGCGATGCGATGATTCTTTAGTATACTATACGATCAGGAACGAAATACTTCATTAAATTTGTATTTTCATTTATGAAATAGCTGACTTAAATAACTGACTAACTAATTAATAGCGATGCATAAGAAATGGTTCAGAATTATTCATTAGGTAAGGAACGAATGCTTTTCTTTATTCAGAATAATCAGCCTTTCGACATTTTCATTTTTTCCGCGCAATCTCATTTTTGCATATATTTTCTTCAAACTGGAGTTATGTAGTTTTAAATTCATAAATCTAGCTAATTTTTACCAGCAAAATTACATCTGTTTATGTCGAAACAATCTATCGTATATTTTTCTCCATATGGTAGAATATTCCTAAATGGTAAGGAAATAATTGTTCTTTAATGTGCGTACTTTATAAATACTACAGGACACATATATTCATTTAAATATGTACTCCTTTTTAATGTAAAATATGCTTCCATTAATAAATTTATTCATTCGATGAAATGATCTTCTGAGATTGACGATGACACCACAAAATTTTTAATTTGTCTGTAAATGTGTAAATAAGTACTAAAACATTAATATTATATACTCTATATCTATTATATAAAATATTCAATAATAGTATTAAATGCACAGATGTATATCTGCCATCCGCAAGAATAAAGAAAAAAATACATATACATTATACATACATTAAAAGCGCTACTCCACAATGTTACTTACGAACGAAAAATGAAAAGATTTTAGAGTTTGAAATAGAGAATTTAAAACCGGCCATCCTGACCGGCGCAGTAACTGTCGCTTTAAGAAGACTACTACAGAACAGTGGGTAGATATAGCGTCAGCGTAATGACTATTGTTCGAAAACCTTTCGGATAAAAGATCAATCGAGTACTGGTGCGATATTTAATTCAAAGCATGTCTCCGATCCTAGATATTTTAGCCGATATGTATTCATTATTCCACTTCTAACTTTATCAAACGTTCGCCGATGGTGGAAGGCATCGGATTCGCACAATGGTGCCGCTATCACGGGATCGCGTTTGATGGTATCTATATTATTAATGTTCCCATCTGGTTTCGCGCGGAGACGAATCCGCGTCTTACGTTTCGCTTCTATTGCGATTAGATTCACTCCATCTCGGAAGAGCCGGGAAGCTGTCTAGCCGCGGAGGCACAGCCGTGGAAGATGATCAACGCCGCCGTTGAAATTATTTTATTATTTAATGTGCCCGACGCGAAACGGGGCGGCACCTCGCAGGTGTTGCAGGAGCCGCGGGGATTATTTATTAGCAACGATGGAAAACGTTCGCGACGCCTTTGCCGACGCCCCGCGAAAGAAAAAAGGAGCTCGTCGTCTGTCGAATATTAAAGCGCCCTTAAATATTCATGAATGTCTTATTTCTCGGGGGTCCCCGTATCGATATTTTACAGCGAACCGGTTGCCCGGCCGGATAGTCGTGAACAACATAACCAGCGCAAGATCAAATAATTGTACCGCATTCTTGCTCTCTAGAACCGATCCAGTGTTATGTTTCTCGCGGATGCCGGGCTCATCGCGTGTTAACCCTCTGACGACCATAGAACACGCGCGTCTCTCTTGGATTGAATTAAGGTTACTCAATGAATTAAATAAAGTAACATTTCAAATGTTCCGTTAATGCGTTCATCACGCATTCATTCATTTTTTCCACGATCGCTTCTAGTTCTAAAAAGGTCAAAATATTATAAGAAAGTACAAGAAATGTACACTTACACATACGAAAGTTACTATTTATCCTTTGAAAACGATTGTTGATATTGTGTCAATTAAACAGCGGATCTTTATACAAAATAAAAATTTTGTTCACTAATTGTACGAGACTGGCTCTAAATAAACACGTATATCTTCTTCTAATAGTTTCAATTAAATGAGTATAGTGAATTTTAGTATAAACTTTTGCAATAAATGCATGAATCTGTTGTCTAGCGATGACATTAAGTACGCATTTTTATTATGTAAATAACAAACAACCAAGATACGTTGTTCATTATATTCATATTTAAGTATTTGATACATAGTATTGTTTTCTAAGAGAAATATTTTTAGTCCTTCGAAATGCTGTCTGCATTAATTCTTTCAGTAAATTAACTATTTCATGTTTAATGTATGGTATCTATGAAAAATTTAATGTACCATCTTTGTATGATTTATATAATATGAATATAACGTAAGTAAATTCATAAAAATAGTACAAAGAATAGATATTTCTGTTATTTATACCATTTCATGAAAACAGATATAAATGAACAATATCTACATCCGATTATGTTCTTGTATACTTTTAAGAATTCGTTTCAGATAGTTGCATGTTTAAATACATGTACTTATCGTAAAGTATTAAAACAAATTTCTAGCCAAATTGAATTATCCAATTTTCATGCGTCGTTCATGAAAACGTACACCAAACGCGGACCTTCCTTATCAGCGTGGGTGACGCGAATCGCGGGCGAACTATTTACATTAATTAATTATGGGCCCCGTGATTATCGCGATGTAGGGATGATGTTATCGGTGTCCAGTGCCGAATAGGCGCAGTGATTCTTAAAGTTTCCTACCGGGACGTCGACTTTTTTATTAGATTATGTCCCTCGATATAGCAATGCCAGTTGAGCCCTGCATTAGCATATTTCAGACTGTATAATTTATGCACCCATTACATCACCAGGGGGGAGAAACCGGCGGAGTCGTCGGGAAAGGGGTTGGACGTTATATTGAGCTTGAAGGAGAAGATGGCCTCCGTGTATCCACTCGTAAAGTCCCGTTTATTGATTTTCTCTGTCAATAAAACACGCGGCGAGGAACACTTCGAACTGATTTCCCCGGGATTCAAGTTGACCCCTTCAAACGAAAATGAAAATTATATGGGGCAGGGTGGTCGAATTTCAACCTCCATACGGTATGACATTTTCGAGATGTTGCCGGACGGAATTCAGTTTTTATGGAAATCTGTGCATTCGTCAACATGAGTTATTGAAAGTTTTCAATCTACCGCCACTGGGAAAAAGTATTTGGATACCTTTTAAAAAGCTTTTTTAAAGCTGGATTAAATGACTTGATATTTTTTTAATGTCAGAGAAACTGGTTTAACGTGCAATGATTAAAATACGGTTTTTAATTCTTATTTCCTTTGAAATGCCAAAAAAAGGAATAAAAAACTCACGTGTCTCCAACTGTTTCATTTGAGCTTATAACAAAAATTTCACAAATGCGTTTCTTTAACATTAAAAAAATTCAACCCATTTTTAAGGTAGTTATTGCGTTTTAACGAATGTTTTAATACTTTCTTGTCGAGGACTGTATATTGTGTCAAACATACAAATTATAAACATGTTTCTTGTTGAATTTTTAATATTCAAATGGTTAAATATCAGCATTTATAGATTTTATTACATTAATAAAGCATCTCGAAATATACGTCGCAATTTTTCTAGTTTAATAAATTGATTTTATAACAGCATATCACTCTTCCAGAAATCTGACTTCTGTTGCATGTCATGTCAAAAATAAAAAAGAAGCGCCTAAGCGTTCCACTTTTCTAAATTTTCGAGAATAGAAAAATTGTTGTCAATCAAAATCGTGGTTTTCAAGCTTCTTTATTAATAATTGAAAAAGAAGCAATGCAATCTTGCAATACTGAGCTTTGATATTTCATTTTTCGTGTGTCGCTGCTCTATCGAACTTGTGACTGACGTAAATATTACCTCAATTAACTATTGAACAACAACTGTAGCGCAGCAGTAGCTACGCTAAAATTTTCAGAGTTCAAACCTTACTCACAATGTTATTATTCATTGCATGCTACTATACATTCGCTTTCCCAACAACGGTAGAAATAAAGAAATAAAAATATTCCAAGGGTATTAAATGAACCGTCGACTGAATATTTCAAGATGACACGTCTGTACGATCACAATATAAAATCATTAATTTTCACCACATTATGCTTTTGTCTAATGTTTTAGAATATTCGTATAGGGAAATATAAGAGAAGTCAATTTCTGCTATTTTCCTTTAACCAGTTCAAATCTCTTTGAAATGTGTGTAAGTTACTGTCATTATACTGTATATGTTTGATTTTCTTCACGTTTTGTTTAAATACAACACTTTTATAAAATATATAATTTAAAAGTATTTCTTAACTAAAATTAGTGGTTTTTAATGAGTATAATCGCCATGAAAATAATGGTTAAGTATTCTCCTTAAATATGGTGATCAGTGATTTGTTCTTGATTCTACTTTCTACACATCAAAATACAGTGACACTCTGCTTATGCAAACTCCATTTATATGAACTTCATTCGTATAAAATAAATGTTAGCTGAATCCGCTGAACTCTATCCTTTTCTGTGATCTGATTTTTGTTTGAATAAACGAAAAATCGGTCAATTGTGGAAGACAAGTGAACACGTAATACCTGAATCACTTGATTACGTGAACTAACTTGTCTTCCGACAAGTTCATAAAAATGGCATTCTAAAGTAAATTTTATTATTAAGATCAGTTCAGTTATTATCTACCTTGCAGCAAATTTGATTAATTATTCTTAATTGGCCATAAATTATGCTTTGTCTACGATCTCAGTCATTTACCTTATCGAAGATAGCCGCCCACAGTGTCATCAGCGATTCGAATTATCTATGGAGCATCTCCTCCAATCAATTCGCTACTTTTTCGAGGTGGCCGATGCAGCATTGTGTCGAGCAAGGTGCATTGTTGCAGTTAATTAGGTCCGCGGGGTGGCCGGGGAACGTCAGATTCCAGGTGTCTGCATTCCGACGATCGCATTATCGTCCCGATAATAATAGTAATTAAGCTGTTCCCAGCAGTTCGTAATAATGCTGGGCGCCTAATACGCGTTCCTAATCCTCCGGCGTTGCGCGGCATATGGTCGGACAAGCTCTCGCTGTCGCCGTGGAAACTATCGAGCTCTCCGCTCACTTACGGCCTTAAATTCGCCATCAAAGTATGTTACGCCCGTACACCATTTACAGCTCGTAGCGGATATTTCGCGAGGGCTATATTATCGATCAGTCATCCCCGGCAGCCGGGCCGAGGGGTGAACTCCAATTTATGAGGCCCCCTCCGCGTGGACGCGGGCCTACGTCCGTTTCCCGTATCATTTCGCTCGCTTCTGCCGGCTACAAAAATATCCGCGACGCCTCCGAACGCGTAATAACAGGCGAATTTATACCCTAAGGAGCATTCCGTTCGGTGATTACGTTATTTCCGATGGAAGACGGCTCCGCGGCCAAACGATATCTTCATTCCAGCTGCGATTCGCCTTTTCTCAACGGCGTGAAATAAGATTGAAATCGCGGCATCGAGGGGCACGCGATCCAAGACTTATTGATATGCCTGTGTACCTCGTGGCAGGCTCGCTTCAAGCCTCTCCCGAACATTTCCTGTGCAAGCGGCGATGTTTACAGCGTGTTTCCTCGACACTTGTCAATTGTTAACGCTTTCAGTCGTGGCCAATCATGTCAGGTTAACTGCAGTTGAGTCGTAGCCGTGAATTCGAAAACAGCTCGAGTTTACTTTTTAACTCCTTTACATAATCTATTGAATGTGAATGTTTTTCGTTTCCTCTAAATTCAAACATTTGATTCTTTCGTACCTGCTATAAAAGAGTCATTTAGAAGTTCCTTTCCTTTTCTAACAATATTAGTTGATTTCTGGTAATATGCCGGCATTGGTAAATGCTTTTAATATGTGTACTGTTTCGAATTGCATCATTTTTGTCATACATGCATGAAATCTGCAGTTTAGTTATCAAAATATAGGAATGTAAATGAAGAAAATTATTAAGGACGAAGAAATACGAATGAATATTGTATGGATCATTGACACAATTGTTTCGATGCTTATTTACTTATATATAGTGTTCCGAAAATCTCTAATAATCCGAAAATGGTGGGTACCTGAATCCATTTAAAGTAATTTTTTCATAACAGAAATTTTCCCCGAGACATAGTTAACGAGTTGTTAATGAAAAACAGTGACCAATGAGGGGCGAGATTAAATGGCGCGAGGCGGACGAGCCAATGAGCGTAACTGGGTTTCGTTCGCTCGTTGGCTCGACCATTTCGCATTAGACCAGCTCGTCTCTCATTAGTCAGTGCTTTAATAACTCGTAAACAAAGCCACGAAATGCATTTTCTTTAAATGACGTCAAGAATCTCTCATTTTTCGACTGCAATAACCTAACATAACCTAACATACACGAAAGTGAAGCAATCAACGTAATTGATTAAATGAATAAAATAAATATGGAAGATCGATTTTCTTGAAATTTCGATTGGTAGACTTCAGTTTTGAAATATATGGATTCAATGTTTTTTTATTTTATTGTCAAAGCAGTTGGAAAGCAAACGATAGGGAGGCGTACTTAATCCAAGCTAAATCAGTGTACCACAGACATTATGAAAAAAAAGGTATAAGATTTGTTATCAGAAATATCCTGGCATGGCTGATGAACTGTTAATGACAAGGTTTTGGTAAAACGCAGCAGAATTTTAATATAAATGCATGTAATGTTTCGTGTAAATTCATAATGTAGGAAAACATGCGATTACTGTATGGATGTCTTCTCTTTACGAGATCTTAAACATTTGCATTCGAAACCATTTCACTTGTAAATATAAAATAATTTTTCTGATTTATAGTATTTTTATATATTTACATTCTATTTTATATTGTTAACATTTCCATTGTATATGACAAAGTGTATATATAATATAAAACATATTTTGAGATGTGGTGCCTCAGAGTTATTAATCAAGTGCAAATGGTTAATACTATTCTAAGAACGCACTATCTTATCTTATATCTCGTTAGAGTAACGTTTGCAATAATACATATTATAATATGCATTTTACTTTCATTATAATATTATATATTGATATGATTTTTAATAAGATTCTATACTTTAAAGTGAATTTTAAGAAACAATGTAATATTATTTTATTATTTTACCCTAACTTTTGTTTCGTGTAGCCAACACAAGCTGAGACATTATCTGCTACTAAGTAAGCCAAACTTTGTTAGAATTTATGAGCTGTAACAGGGTCACCGGAACAATTACTGTAATCAATTTTGTCTCTCCTATTGTCACATTATCAATGAAGTTTTTCTGCTTTTGTGCGGTAAATTATTGCCGTAGCTAAATCGTTAATTTGATAAATTATTAAAAATTGTCGTGCCACAATTTGAAACAGTTTTTGCTGTAAATTTAATCGCAATGGATCTCATTTTCACTTCTTTATAAAATAAGCATACAGATAAGCATTCAAACAGCATATTTGGAACCCACAGTCACAATATCGTATTACCAAATTATGCGAAACTAACTGCTCGAGATACCCGTCAGAGGAAATTAGACCAGGCTTGATCCAAACTAACTCATGCGCTAACAGAATGCCAAAGTATCGGTTACGCTGTGCGGAGAAAATGCATATGGTTCTCCTTCATTAAGTGCGACCTTTAAACTTTCTCGTTCACCGAGCGAAACGCTATTCTTACCGACACGGTTCCCGGTGGCTGGCATCTTCGGGTGCCGATAGCGCAGCCCGATTGCACCCTCGTTAGCCACGAGTGGAAAGTTGTCAACTTATTTGTTATTCGAATTATGCGCATAATAAATTGCACGCGAAACCGTTTGTCACAGAGCCGCGTAGGTTTCCGCGGCGTCCTAGTGCTCGCGCGTCGCCGCTGTGCTCATCGATCGGTATAATTTTCTGACGCATACACACGGCGAACCGTAGTCCACGTGTGTGCACGCACTGTCGACGCCACGTGATGGCGGGAATTTCTGGGAAACGCGATCATTAAGGTGCCACTTTCGCAATACGAATTCGAAACGAACCACGGGGACCGTCGGATAATTAGATATCGTATCTTTGCGCTAATTAAATCACTTTTTCGCTTGATTAATTAGTAGTCAGGCCGGGTAGTCACAATCAGCTCCCTTCACCCGGGGACGGATCACGAGCACGTGGATACACCGGTCACGGGCACGCTTGGATCCATTTTAACCGACTTATGGGCGATTGCAATTACAATTGAGCCGTTTCAGCGCTCCATACAAGTTGATTACCGCGCAAAAATGGGCTAGCCAAATTTGATTTTTGTGTAAAAGTGTATTGGTCAAAAGTGCCTTTTCATGCGAACGTGGGCTAAGTGAAAATGATTGTTACTACGAAGGTTCTATAAAACACAACGATGTCAAAGAATGCTGTATCTCTTTTATGTTTTAGATATTATTGTTTGGATACACGCATACATCTATAATTGATAAATATCAATTAATTTATTAATTTATTATATTACATTTAATGCTTACCTATTACTTATGTACTTCTTATTTTTAGTCATCAAATTGAATTTCATACATAGTACCAAATTTTAAATAAACATATTTTGCAATTAGGAAAAATAAACATTTTAAGGAACAGTAGAACTCCATTTATTTAAATAAATAACTGGTTTTATTGCAATTTTTAGCACTTTCTCTGCTGTTGTTGTGTTTGTTTTTCGTTCGAAGATATTTGGCTTGGATTTTCATTGGAGGATTTCATAGAAAAAGTAAAACCGGCGATTTTGGTATTTAAATCATCCAAAAATCAGGCATTTTAAGCGTTTTATAGTGTTTTAAGAGATTCGCATCGGACTTCGATGTTCTAAAAACGGTTCTTAAGAAAAGTTGTAATCAATGTATCACATTTATTTTACCATTAGACTGTCATAATGATTTGAAGCTCTTCCATCCTTAACGATACAATTATAATAACTATATTCTGATACTAAACTGTTATTGAGTCACTAACAGTCACTATAAGAATATCGCACAGTAAAATGTGGATACTTACAAAGCGGAACACGTAACAGTAAATAAATTCGCAATCATTGTCCGCGAAATGCGTGATACATAATCACTGGGAGCTAAGGTCAAGCTTCCGAAGTAATTAGGATGATCCTTATCAAGGACCCTTTTATTTACTGTGTTCTCAGGGGGAGGGAGGGGGGGGGGGCGAAAGTAAATAAATTAGCGAAAGGAGGTTGGCCAGTGTCATTGTCAGCACCCTTCCGTTCCGGTTATCTCCGATCGTTGGATTCGATCGTAAAGCTCGCAACGGATAGCCCATAAAAGTTCTCGACCAATATCGTTCGGTGCATGCGACGAACGGTGCATACGCCAGGGCGCAGTGCAGGTGCAAGATATAACAATAGCGGTTCATTGGCGAGAGGAGATGCTCATGAAAATTACGATATTATCTAAATCTACCGGTTGGCTAACCTACATGGCGGAGTTGCCCACCTACGCGCGTTCATTCCGAAACATCGACTGTTCTAATCATAGATTAATTGATGAATAGAACTGGGAACAATGGCGAACCGGACATCTTTCTAATTTCGCCGAAGGATCGAGTAAATTGGCTCTCTATAATCTAGTTAACCCAGGTTTTTGATTAAAGACATCACATTTTGCATCTTCGATTAAATTCATTCGTTCTAACGAATTTCGTCGTTCTAACAGGTTTTGTTTTCTCTATCACAAAAATGTTT
Organism: Augochlora pura; assembly: GCF_028453695.1. Lineage (NCBI taxonomy): Eukaryota > Metazoa > Arthropoda > Insecta > Hymenoptera > Halictidae > Augochlora > Augochlora pura. The sequence continues at coordinate 19,462,928 of NC_135781.1, forward strand.
ACGACCCTATTCTTCATTTTTGCGTATCATTGATAAATAGACTGCGAATTTTCATGCATTTATAGCGTTTACGCATCTTTGAACTGTTAACCCTTTGGCTACGGCAGACTTTGGCACGGCCGTAGTCTTTCGTTAGACATGCATTTCTGAGGAAGTATAGTAAAATATTCAAAATATTGAATTCTATTGCATTAAACCAATATTACTTGAAGTTAACGATAATTTCAAGCTTTTTCTTTTACAATATATAACATAAATATTACACAATATATAATTAATCAAATTTAATAATAAACGGGGGCGAAATTTGATCTTGACGCCTATTGGCGCCTACAGTACTGGGAAGCCAACATGTTTCGGACGCCAATAGGCGTCAACAGTAGTCAAAGGGTTAAATATCGCGCATATTAATAAACCTTATCGACATAGCTATTTTTGATTTTACCAAGGAATTTTTTAGTTGGCAAATTGAATTTATTCTTCATTCAACTTTCCTCAAATTGATTTTCGAGTATTGACATTTGCATAAAGATCCGTATTTTAATCATCACTACGGACTTTTATGCAAAATAAAAATTGCGTAAACGTATTAGAAGAAAACTGGGTCTGCTGAAAATGTGCTTCGACTTTTAGATATTTTTAAAAGTCGCACACATCAGAAAGATAATCAATTCTTCTAATGTTTTAACAGTTTTGTATTTAACCTAGTTGTTTCAGTTCAAAATGTATAAAAACTATAAACTAGTCATCACACATCTTTAAGTTGTTTTGCAAAACTGTTTTTTGCTGATCTATAATAAATTCTTACAAATATCAGTTTCGCTTTGGATTTCTGAATGTTGACATTTTATTCACAGTTACATAATCGTTTAAAATGAATTATATTTTACATTTCATAGCTGTCTAGGTAGCAAAGCCTCTATTAATTCAATTGGAAAAATTTATTTTTGGCTACGGATCCTGTGTGATGGATCGCTGAAATATCACGCACAGCGTAAAGGATCGTTCAGCGCTGTCTTTGAGTCCTTTGTATGGGCACTTACGGGAATCGGCGGAAAATGAGCAGCGAGGTCCGAGCAGGGGATGCTGGTACGTTATCCTAAAGCCTCTAATGGTCCACGGATGGTTTTGGGTGCCGTCCAACCATACTTATTTCGCGGGTATCGAGGCAGCCGCGCGAATGCAGAACATGTCGGTGGGCGTGTGGCTGCTGCGCTGGTCCGGCCGGCTTTATTAGCTAATGGTGTACCGGTCGCCTATGAATGTTGCCTCGGTATCAGAAGAATTGCTAATGAGCCGGTCGTAACCGAGACAAGCGCGAACTCCTTGAAATTCAGCTGACTACTGTTCTTGGGTCACCGCATATAACGCCGCGATCTGCATTTTTGAACGTCTTGAGGGCTGCTAAGCGGATGCACACGCGCGCAACGGCGTCTGCTCCTCCGACGTCGTTTAAGATTAAGGTCGCGTATTAACATTCTCGAGTGGCACAATTTCTGCCTTTCTTCGCATCTAATATTCTCGCGAAAGATCTCGAGAAGAGTGTCAATTTCATCTTGCCGTGGAAGGTTCGCGCGATGCGGCAGTGGAGCCGGTTATTGTGGGATGACCAATCGATGTGTCTTCGATTTGTTTCCGAACACGGTTAATTCTACATTTATCGGATATGATATGTTAAGTGTTTTTATTCAGAAATAAATGAAATGAAAGAATAGTAAAATTTAGTATGCCTCATGCGACGAGTAGAAAATTAATTATGTCCGAGAACAAACCAAAGGTCACCCGGCAGTAAATGGCTTTGCTGTCTTATAGAGTTTACATCTCCAATTTCGAACCGTTGTGTCTCGCGCATTTTTCGACAGACTGGATTTTCCAAATTCGTACACCTGATTCGACCCTGCCACCGTGGAACCGGTTGTCTCTGAAAATATTTTCTCGCGCGTAAGAGATTGTCTTGGCCGTCCGAGCATCCTGTTTCGAGCTGATCCTTGCAAACTGTTTGTTCTATAAAGCGTTCGTTCTCCCGGTTCGCGAGGATTTTGCGCGGAAATAATTAGTTCGGTCTTAAGGAGCTTCGCCGGCTTGATGAGTTGTACAAATCGTCTTTTGTTCTCGTGGAGTTGCGTTTCGATTCGAAAGTTTGTAAACGCTCGTCTAGAAAATTTCACACGAATTTTACGAAAAAGTAGACTGTGTTGCTAGTTTTATTTACAAAGAATTAACATAACTGGCACATCTTTAATATTTCTATTATTCGTTTAATGCCAAGTCGCAGAACTGTTTGAAAGGATCAGTGTTTGTCATACAAAATTGAACAATGTCAAGAGAGCAACAACTTAGAATGAGATATGGGAGAATTTTCTAAAAATTGTAAAATTAATGTGACGATTGGCCATATTATTGAACAAAATAGTGTACTGAACGTTTAAACCGTAGCGCAGTTTCAATAATTTTCTATTGGCATAGACTAAAGCATTCTAAATTAATAATTGATGTATTCAATCTATTTACATACTATGTTATTCTTAGTAAACGCGAATAACATGGAGCGCAATGTAACATGTTTGAACCACTTAAATGTGTATTCCGGATTTTAAAGTGTGTACCTACGTTGAACCGTAGTTTGCAAACATTTTATCGAGTATGCAGTTAATTTAATGTGTTTATTTGAAGTTTATGAGCATGTTCTACCTTTCCTATAATTTTTCATTTAGTTCCGTTTTCATTTGAAACCATACGGCGGAAAAGTTCTTTTTCGAAATGATAGAACTTGTTTATTCCTCAGTTGTTTTATCCGTTTCAGTTGACGTACTACTAACAATATAGACTGCAAATTATTTTGATATTTTTGTATTAGATGATTACAACAATTAAAATGATTCTTTCTTCATACGCTCTTGGATGTGTAATTTTGTAGGAAGTAATAATGTAACATAAATTTGAATACAGTCTCTGAATGTTAATCAATAAGCGTATCACATTTGGAATTATAATACTCAAGATTCTTCTTTTCAAGAATTCCTTAAAATGTTTTACGATCACAAATATGAGTTAGACACGATAATTTCACGAATACAATTCTGGAGGAAATATTTATTAAGTGTCACATAAACTGATTTTAGTGCTTAAATGTAAACATTACCTGCATTATATGGAGATCTATACAGTAGCTGCAAAAGGTATTGATACATTAAATTTTGCACAATATAACTACTGATAATTATAGTACTTTCAAAGTTAACAATTTTGGTTTCATTCAATCTTTTTCAATACACTCTTTCAACAAGTTTTATTTAAATAAAACTTCTAAAATTAAATCTTCGAGTGCAAATCTTGTTTTATAACTCATTTTCACTAAATTGTAGTTAGGTTGTGGATTTTATGCATTTATAACAAAAATAAACAGATAAAACTCCAAGCAGTGACACTATTAGACATATTTAACAATTTTATTACATTATTTACAACTCATTCATATTATTCGAGGCGAAAAAAAATGTCTATGCAGACCCTGTTTCTTGCAACTGAAGCACATCATTCTCATTGTGTTCAAAGATTTGCACTATTATTATCCAAACATCGACAATTTGTGAAAAATCAGAAATTCAGATATTTTTGTAGTCGCCGTATACATACATACATACAACGATTACGGCTTTTACACGGTTTAAACTTTGATATCTGTTTCTGAACAATTTATGATTCGAATATATTCGTGTGCTATATTAAAGCGCAAAGTTCGCTCGATTAATGTATGCAAATGCTTTTTGTTCCCGCGTGTTCGTGCCGCGCATTCGACGCAGTCGGATTAAAGACGTGAAAACATAAGTCGAGTGATTTCGTTGAATGTGTTGAAAATGAGGGGACAGAGAGACTCCGATCGAGCGATTGTATCCCGGGGAGCCTAGTGATTAGAGCCTCGGATAAATTCCCAACCACAGGTGAACATCCGTTAGAATGGCGCGGGCACACGCCGAGGGAAAGTTTCGCGTCGATACGCGGCTGGTACACAGAGCCTGGTCGTTACCCCGGTTTTTGCGGCAACAGAAATGAGGCGTCAAATGACTAAGGCCGGGTCGTGTCCGGACCAGACTTCGCCCATTTGTTGCAGAGTTTCTTTCTGACGTCCAATTGAGTTCGCGGTTTAACTGGTTGAGCTCCGCGAACGCATCTGTGTTTGCCGAACTCTGCTTCTCGCGTCCGTTACCGCTTAAATCGAGCGGCGCGGTTCGTCGCGACTCGCGGAACTTCTCGCACGCGGGGATGAAACAAAATATAACGGGGAGATTCGCCGGGGTTGTCGTATTTTTCTCCGAGGAACGATTATTCTCGCCGGCCCCGCGCGTTATCCCGACAACGATTTACCGGGGACGATTACGTTAAAAAATTAAATACGACCGTCCCGCGCGCGACTTGCTGGAAACGGCACCATTGTCGTTCTTGGCGTTTAAGCGCCACTTAAAATTCAGAGATATTATTCTCAAATAACAACTTCCCGTTAAACACAGTATTTTCTTGTTTATTTAGTTATTGTATTTGCTTGTTCGTGATATTCGAAATTATGCAACGGTATTCTACGAGACCATGTTTAATAACTAGAATTACTTAAAGTCGGCTGATGTCTATTGTTTCGTGGCTAGATTATGGATTTTTATGCAAATTCAAAATTATCTCCGTTGATTGCAAGGTGCAGGAGCTACGCAGACATTTATTTCTTTTGTTAATCATTTCGATATGCATGCAATAGTATATTCAGATTCTGTAAATGTTTTCCCTGCTCTCAATTTGATCTACTCGTTTCTGTTAAAAATGCATAAAATTCGCTGTCTATTTGTAACGACAGTAGGACCAGTTTCATAGAATTTCGTATGATTTCTGTCATAATTAGATTGCGGATGTTTGTGGCAAAAATGAGTAGTTCCAATTTAAAATAGTAGAGAGATTAAGAGAACTAATAAATGTTATTGTATTTTAATCTAATAAAATTCATAAAAAATTGTATGACTTAGAGAAGAATTAGATTTACAATGACCGAAGAAAACAATTTTATTTAATTTCACCTTCTATGCGTAGCTTTTAGATCACATGCTAATCTAATGGACGTTTTTCTAAATAATTTTAGGGTTTTCATAAGATGAAATTTACGTCTGAATTACATAAGGTCTCTGAGTTGAACAATAACAATATTGACATAACCTGAAATATTAAAGTAAATAAATTTTGCAAGTTGTTCGCAGATAGAAACCAACGGAATCATTATGTATAATTGACATTATTTATGCTTCCATTGATGTTTTCTAAATAAAAAGAGCGTACATAGTAGCTCTAGGTTTTTATATCAACAACAACTTATTTGTTCCCATTTCAATAATCATATTCTTACTATTTGCATACGATACAGTTTTTTAACTTCCAGTTTACAATAGACTGTTATGGTAGATTTCGGTATATTTAGGATAATGCTTGCGCTTTCTTATATTTTCAGATATTATACATATGAATTCAAAATATGGATACAAAATCTCATAAAAATAAAAGAGAAATTAAAATTAGGCATATCAGCGTTAATAGATACGAAGATTCTTTAAGCCTTCATGCACAGAAGTGTAAACATTGTAAGTTGTTGTTCAAAACCGTCTTCAAAGTTACAAAGTGAATCAATTATTATTAAATAGTTTAAACCATTGAATTTCCTTTTAATCTGTATAATATAGGTTTATGATTATTAAAGAAATTCAAGGAAAGCTTTACAGTTATTAAGAAAAAATATTCTACCTATGGAAGGACGAAATTTAAAATTTTTTGCTGAATTTTACAAAATATTTAAAACTCGAATTCCACGTTGCCCGCGGTTATAGAGTTAATTTAGCCCAAAGTAGCTCGAATCTAAAGATTCGCATCTGGTTGATCCGGGTTAGATAAGAAGATCCAAAGACACAAGTATGGATCGTCTGGCGCGAACACGACAATGCTGCGTAGGGTTAACATTTGTTTCTCGCTGGTAGGTTTCAGCTTGTTAGGCGACGATCGATCGCGTTTGATCGGTAACGAGACGGGCCGAAGCAAAACGCGAGATGCGTATTGATGGTAAAATAAAATAAAGGTCCCCGATACCGTTTCCCCCCCGGACAGTCTCTTTCCAGACCTTGTTACCTTTTCCTGAAACGTTCGCCCCGATAAACACTTGACGAACAAATTACTCTCCGTTAACAAACCCGGCCCCGGGGATAAATTATACGGAACAGACAATTTGATGAGCCGTCGAGAAAGGAAGCGAGCAGCCCGCGATAAATTTGTCAATTTTAAATAGGATTACGATGTCTGGAATATTGCCTCCGCTAATGGTACCTACAAGACCGGTAGTTGCAGAGTAATTATTTCCAGGAACTCTTGCATTTCTTTCCCGTCTTTCTCCCGTCTCGTCTTTCCCCTTTATTTCTTTGTACCGTCGCCGTCGAGAGCTGCCTCGATTCAGATCCTCCTCTATTTTAACGTTTCTTGGACTACCAAACAGTCCTCCCGTCGACGACTGCTTGCGATACCGCCTGGATCGCATTGTAAAATCCCATTTAATGTAAACGGGCCACGAAAAATTGTTAAATCAAGACCCTGGTAGCTGCCGCTTCAATATTTTAATTAATCAAACGAAATTTTCCTAAATGTCCTTTTTATACACCGATAGATTTCTTCATGCTTAAATTAACTAAATGAAATAGGTGAAATGCACTAAGCGTTGAAATTGACATCGTTTTCTATTAGCTAAAATATATTGATAAATGATGTGCAGTGTGTCTCAGCCAAAATCGTACACCACATACCCGAGAATCTCTCGTTTCGCAAAAAGGTTTTGGAATGATTTGGGAGGACCATCATTGACTGCTCTTCACGCCTCACACTCTTCCAAGAGTGTGAAACAGACTATCACTACAGATGAAAATTCTTTTAACATCTTTTGTTCAGTTGAAAGAATTACGGTGTAGCGACGAACTAATGAAGAATTAACAATAAAAATTTCAATTGAACTGCGAGCAATGGCGGACATGATTGTCTACGGCTGTGCATCTGTTGAAATGAGTAAATGAGAATTTATTAAAGAAAATATGAATAAATATGACTATATGAATATTTTATATAAAATAATTTAAAAATTATTGGAGAAAAATTAAGGATTTTATAATTGTCCCAAAGTAATCAACACACCTCCGCAATCACCTAATTCGAACGTACTTAAATATATTTGTTATGAATTAGAAATTTAAAATCGGAAACATACCATCGAAATTAAAAATGTGGTTTAAAAAGAAGCAATAAAGGAATGGGGCAAAATTGAACACGGATTTAACGAAAAATGAGTAAGAATGACGCCAAATAGATTCTGTGTGCTAGAACGTAATTGAGGAAACCCAACAAAACGCTAAGATTTAATGTAAGCAATTTGTTGAACAATTTTTTTGAAATGTACGATCTTTTCCACAATTCAGTCTGATAACTATATTTGTTTGTGTATACATAATAAGGTTCTTTTGTATTTGCATCAATACATAATAAATATAGATACATTTATTATACATATCTGTCACATTCATTTCTTCAAATCATCCTTAAAGTCTTTTATAAATAATATTTTCTGATAGATGCGCGCTGTACGATTTTGGCTGTTTCTCATTGTACACATTGCATTGCTTCTAAGTTAGTTTACTGATACATTGTTGCTCGTGTGTCGTCATACGTTCCGTTGTTTTTGTCAAAAACATGTATATCATTTATAGTTCCCCGTATTGCATTAAATATCCAGGGTGTTCGAAAAATACAATCTGGAAATGGTGAGTACATGAGCTCATTTGAAATAATTTTTTTCTTCGTGCAAATGCAATCTGCAGCTTAGTTTACGAATTATTAACGAGAAACAGGGATCGATATGAGGCAACATCAGCTGATGCTAAGCGGCCGAGCCAATGAGCCAGTTCCACATATTGATCAATATTTTTCATTAATAACTCATAAATGAAGCAGCATATTGAATTTGCACTAAGAAAAAATTTACTTCAAAAGACTTCAAAGATCCCTCATTTTCCGACTGCGAGTGACGTCTGGAACACCCTGCATATTAAATATACTGAATTCTGTCACTTCCCATGCTCTTAACTGCTCCATTTTCTTTCACGTTACGTGCATTCATCTAAAACACAACAAACTTTTACTAGAACCCAATATAAAAAATCTTTAAAGTAACGGGGTTAATGAATTGAAATCCAAGAATACATTATCGCATCCTGATAAAATTAAATTATCTCGAATTCAGCAATGAAAATGAATTTCCAAGTCTATTATTGGAACATAATCTCACGCACGAGCTAAGAAGATAGCAGGGAAAGCGGGTCGATAGCGACCCCAAGAAAGCGGCAAGGTCAATCTGCGCGCCTAATGTCGCGCTCAAGGTAAACGATCATTAGTTTACGATGCATATGCAACAGCGTCGGCCGGTCGGCAGTCCTATATGTTTGTTATTAAATTAGACTGCTTGTGCACGGCAGAGCACACAAGATTAGTGTTTGCCGAGCTCATACAGCGGTCCGCTTTCTTCTCCGGAGCACTCGTCGTCGCGACGCTCGCGTCCATTAATAACACTGATTTATGTGAGAATTTCTCGTTACACGACACGCGAATACCACCCACCAAGAATCGACAGCTTCCCCAAGGGGTCTCTGCAATAACTTCTGCCGCGTAAATTAACGAATGAGTTGCAGTTTGTACTTCGGAGTGACGACGTCTGTCCGCCTTGCTACTTTGACGCGTCTTCGGAAGACGCTACGCCATTTCGTTTTCATAAAAAGCTTGCTCCGAAGATTCTGCTGCCGACATCGAACACGTTTGCGGATTCAAAGGAATAAATTGGAGACGCAGCGGAGATTATTGTTACAATTTTAGACGAGTTTTTAGAATGGACTGTAATAATTACGGTAGATGTCTCAATTATCGCGTCAGTCTCAAATTACTTCCCCCCCCCCCCCCCCTGGTATAAAAACGTTTACAAAAAGGAAAATGTTATATGTAAATTGATGATCTATATTTTTTGATTTATTTATAATCTTTATTATTTTATGAATAAAACTTTTCTATTTTTATGCGTTTTTAATCCGGGGGCACGATAATTAGATATCTAACCTAGTATCTTGTTTACGTGCATTCATGATGAAAATTAATCGCAATTTAACAGAAAGGAGAAAATTCAAAATATGCTATACACCATTTTAGATCATTGAAATTGTTGAAGAAAAAATGAATTTTCTGTGTGGCTTCTGAATTCTGTAAATGTAAATTTTTATTCTGTTTAAAAATCCACAGTTCAGTAATACTCCTATTGATATATCAGTTATATACAAGATACTATTGTTCCCATTTCTCTTAAATTAATTGTCGATATATTTGCTATATTTTAGAAGATCTTTTCGGTTCAGAAAATAATACAAAAATATTGGAAGTTGTAGTTAGAAAAATTAGTCCTAAAACTTCTATAAATTCGTGAAACTTTGATACATTGATTTTGGTTACATTTGTGATTTACGCCAGCTGGAAAGGTTAAAAGTGGATATCTGGATAACGGAATAATAGATTTTTAATACATTTTAGCCCCGCTCTTTTCGCTCGTATTCGACGGTTTTACTTCAGCACTAAAAGGTCTAATGTTTGTTTTTACCGGAGTGGTTAATGGAAATCAATTTTGATGACTGTCGATTTTCTGCGTTTATAGCTAAAATGGGGTGGATGAATTGTAAAACGTTAGTAACATTTTAAAGATTCAAAAATGCAGTCATATTAATTTTAATTCATTAAAATGTTTAAGAAGAGAAAGGAACGTCTATGTTGTTCTTGTATCTTTCAATTGAGACAGAGATAATAAATAAAGGTAGAGATAATAAATAGAGATAATAAGATAATAAATAGTATCAACTATACATTTTTAATGTTCCACTCAAGGGAAATGACTCGCGTAAAAGAACATTTCAGTAAATGTTGGTCAGTACACACTTCTCTACGAAGTAAAATATAAAAACTTGCAAATAATGATTTCTATTTTTATAAAATATACTGATCACCACAATTTTGTCAATATTAATACATATTCCTGTTTTGATAATATTCGAGCAGAGTAGAATTGAACAATCTATCATACAGCAACCCTTAAATCAATGCTGAAATAATTTATCGCCGAAAGCGAATTGCAAGACCACCGTGTACTGGTAAACAGAGTGTGAAACAAAAACCGTTTCTCTTCCGGCGCACACGTAGTAATTCAATTGCAATGGAGCCGGCAAAGACGTCCAAATTTTTCTGGTCTCGAGGACACTGTTATCGAATGCGAGTAGGTTAAGCACGCGAAAAGTTCAAAGGGCAATTATTCCTGCCGTGGTTTTCTCGGTGGTTAAAAACAGGTCGCATAAAGCTCGCGGATTATATTCCGCGTTTCCATGGGTCTCGCACCTCGAACAATGTCATGAAATCAGAGGGCGCGTCGAGTCGTCGTCGGGCGCCGAGGCAAGCGAATTCAAAGTATGTATACCTGGTTGAAAACAGCACCGGGCGAGATTCTCGTTTGTTTACAGCCGCTTGTTTCCACTGTTTTGTCACGGCCAACGCACGAAAACAGTCGTCGCCGGAGCTGTCGATGCCGAGCGGCGACTGGCTGGTTCCTCTCGCGGAGGAATTTTCGCGGAGGGAAATTCGCGAGAAGCGAGCAGGGCAGATGTTCGACGAAAGGGAGCATCGATGTTTGCAAATAACGCGCCGGAGACATGTGCCGGCAATTGTTTCCGGCAGCTCGGCTAGTCTCGTAACCTGATCAATCGGAGCACTCCGAAACAAGTAACGTTAACGTCGCCGTTCCTCAAGAACCATGAATAGCGCTCCGATTTGGAAGATCGTGCTACGCGATGGCATCGCGGATAATAATCTTTTCGAATGGATCTTTCGAATCCTGATGACGTATGCTGCCCTGTACCTGATCTGCTTTGTTATATGGATCATATACTATCATGCATCGCTTTATATAATCTGCGCCTGCACGTAAACTCTGCGAAACGTACTCTAAACCGTGAGTATCGATTCAGTATATTTTTGTGGGAATTGTTTTCCGTTGAACAAACTGGAGCAGAATAAAAACTTTTTCCTTTATTAATTTAATCTCTCAGCTGTGCAACTGGGTATGCTCCGCGATTTTTCGTTTTGCATACGATGTGACCTTTTATGGGAGCTCTTTTTGTTAGATAAAATGCAGTTAGCAATTGTAGATAATTTAGAATATGTTGTGACGAAGTTAAAATAGGAGTATGATCGATTAGATATTTACGAATGTTGTGTATGTGTGTACTCTTATTTTCTCTCATTAATATGTTGCGCAGCTTTATGGGAATTCAAACGTTTTCATGTTAACTGAACATATATCCAAAATAGCGTAACAGCATCCATAAATTCCTTTAAAGTTTTTACAAGTTTGTACTTGATATACTAAAATTCGCCATAAATGCATAAAATCTGCGATCTAATCATTAAACTGCATAGTTTATTTTTTGAAAAAATCGAATTCTTCTTAGAAAAAATATAAGAATGTTATTCATTGCTAGTAGCATAAATCAATATTCTCATACATCAGTTGAATTTTTGTTTTGGAGCAGGTTTTAAAGCACAGCTATTTTATAGTAATATTTAAGTTATTTAGTAAACAGCTCCCAATTCGACAGAATTCATTTAGTTTGACAGTATTTATATGTATAGTGTAATTAATGATAATTGACTAAGTTTTGCGATATAATGTGCCAGATTAGCTTTAAAAATCGAGCAACACAGCTGCGAGTTAACAATTTTAATAATAATAAAACATATTTATATTTCTAAATTCTTGTGATTTTTCTATGGTGTTATATGTTGCTTCCTCAATTTTTTCCTAGATTCATAAAATTAATAATCTGTATTCTCCTCGACCTACATAATGATATTTCAGCTATCTGGTAGGAGCAAATTATTGTAACGATACAATATTAATTTTTACGATTTTATTAGTTTTTTTCTACTAATAAAAACACAATATTCAATCTATCGGCGATAATAATATTTTTAAGTTATTTCAATACACAGAAATACTTGCTTGTTAGGACACATCTATTCCGTGTCTGTATCATTCTAATAATTTTTTAACGAATTTGATCTTATTTCAAACGTGCTGCGATAATTTTAGTTCGCTTAACTTTAATTGCCTTTCATCCCAATATATAATTTAATATCTCTTTGAAACTACGATCGAATATTTTGTTGATCCATCGCAAAATTCGTTACTTTTTACTTATTTTGATTATAATACAAAAAAAAAACTATTAAAAATGGATTTTCATTTTTGCGTTGCCTCTAATTCTACTTTTAATTGAAGAAAATTCAGTTCGAAACAATATTAAATTATATGTTATAAATTCGAATATTAAACATGTTAATTGTTACGGAGGTCTAAAAGATTAATGAATTACCATTTGAGAAGGAGGGAAAATTGTAAACGTACCTTAAATAATAGCTTATTGTTACACATTGATACAATGCTATTGTAGGAAATCTGAGACAGAACACACTATGTACACGCGTACAAGTAAATCAAATTAAATCGTTAAATTTGATTAAGGTGTCATTACCGATTACTTTCCACAAGAATACTTGGCTTTATAACGGAATAGATATTCCACTATCGATTTATAATTAGATCATTATCTAAATTTAATAACGCTCGCTATTATATAGCTAGATTGTTATCTAAATTCAATGATGTCCGTTTAGATTGCTAAAATGTCACACTCTCCGTTCCAAAATCAACATAAATTTCTCGTTCTGTCCAGTGATATCGACGATAAATACCGATTCATCACCGAGGCGGACGTTACGGAGCTGTGAACGCCTTCTTCAGCAGCAACGCTATTAGACGCCGAGGATGATTTAAGATATTGTAAATAAAATCACAATTTTATATATGCCAGATGTCTCGCGAATACTTTGTCCCTTTGAAACTTTACGCAGGGAAAGTTTTTTCCCGTAAGAAGCCTGAAAAACAATTTACAATAACAACGACTAGAATAATCCTAACTTGTCATAAAACATGGAAAAAAAACGATAATATAAGTACAGACATTGCAGCGATTAAAAATAACCATTTTACCGTATGGCATTATTAATGGTAACACAAAATTCTATTCGATTTTTATGTTGCTAACAATAGAATCATGAAGCTCGTATATTATACATTTTTTGATGTTTTTTTTTAATTAAATGAATAATAGGTGAATAATTAAATGAATATTAGGTGAATAATTAGATGAATACGTATAATCAATTGCGAATCCGTTTGACGTTAGGTGCCATTTTTGGAGCAGGCAACAAAGTGTATAAATAATTTAAAACCTGTTACATTTTTATATATATTGTGTAAGTCGGTGTAACAATGTCCAAAGTGTGGACATTCGAATCGATGTTTTAATGTTTTCGAAGAGCGCAGAATATCTTTAAGAAAAGTATAGTAAACTGTTACTCCAATGAGATTTAAAGTCGTAAAACAAAGTTTGACAAAAATCTATGCATTCTTGTTCTTAATTATTTCGTACGACACTTAATGCTAGAACTACCGGGCCCTGAAATATATTATTTTATAACAATAACCAGGTTAGATTTTCTCCAATGTGTTGCGATTCTATTATAATAACCGTAGCTGGAAACATATTTCTAAAAAAATTAATTGTAACGGGAAATATCGTGAACAAGTGATTTCGATCTGTCCGGTGGTTCTATTGTTAAGATTTGATAGCGCGGTCTAGTGTGGAGAAGAAAAATCTAAAAAATATGTATCAGTTCGCATATATTAAAAAAAGGTTTGCGAGTGCTGGCGCGAGGGATTAAGCTCCCCCTATGGGTAACATTGTTCGATGTTTATCGAGCACGCGCGGGGTTGTAGTGTTATTTTTCACATGACTTTCGGTCGGCACGAGCACCTCGAAATTGATAGGACACGATATAGAGGCGTTATCGGGTGAAACGCAGCTTCGATTATCGCGGACCGCGAGGCGAAAAGTTTTTCCAGGTATGCCGGGAATGGTTCGAGTAACCCACTGCGATGTTTCAGTTGATTACACGGTAAATTATATCAGGCAGAACCGTGGAATTAAAGCGGAGCTCGCCGGCACGCCGCTCTGGAACGCCTTGCTGCTTGAATTCTTTCTCACGTCCGTTCGACGCAAGTTAAGGAACAAGTTTCTAAGTTCGCGGGAGGGTTGCAAAAAAAAAAGGAGTAACCGGCCAGTGCCCCGTGCGCTGGGGCGAAATTAAATTCTTCCCGCGTTTGGCCGAGATTTTTTTTCGCCTCCGACCAAGTCAAATATCTAAAATCGAAACGGGTCGAACGTTTCAATATTTACCCCGTGTTGATTACTCGTACCCCCGAAAAATTGCATCCCCTTTTTACGGGCACGCCCCTGCTAGAAAATTTGTTTGAAACTGTATATCGGTAAACCGTGCGTCGTATCGTAAAATAATTTTCAGTTGATCGAATCGATGCTTTCCTCACTGGCAGCTGTTTAATGGTTTCTTCAAATAATAGGTAGCTTCAGATTATTATTCAGAGCGTTTCTTCTAGATATATTATATAATTTTTGAAAGGGTTTTTTCTACTTGGTTAAAAGAACTAGATCGTAGATATAAAATTTTTGATAATTAATTCTTAACTAAAAAACTTTGAAACTGCATAAACATTCTGCGGTTACCCTTAAAATTTATTTTTTCCTTATTGTAAAAATGGAATAATGGTAAATCGTCGATATGATGACTATGGCTCGCAACAATGTAACAAAATATTTTACGACTTTGAAAAACGACTAAATATTGTATATTGCAGATGCATATGTAGATATACAGATTAATTTACAATTATTTAACCAAACATTCATACATTCTGAACATTCACTATGAATGTGAATAATAAATTCCCCCGAATCCTATTTAACAAATTTGGTTCCGGTAAAATGCAGATACAAGATAATTTGCTTCGTTTATCAGTAATAAATCAACCAGTGAATCGTACTGGTCCTCTATCAAATTGATGCTAGCAAGCAGCCAATATTAATGAAGATATATGTAGAGTACACTAGTTTGTTCGGAATATAATTTCCTTTTTTCCAAAGAAAATGGAAAACAATTTTTTAATATTATCTATATTCTTTTGCCACCTTTTTACCAACTATACAGTCCCATGCTTGCAAAAGTGCTGCTTTATACTTGCTAAATACCAGGTCAAGATTTTTTTGACACCTTATGAAATGAAATTACTTTTCGAATAGCTTTGTAATAATAATTTTTATATCGAATGAAGTGTAATCAGCGTTTCAAAAGCTAGAGGACCTCATTTCTCGTTTCTTAAGCGTGTTCTTTAGTTGTCAATCGAGATGAAAGAGAGTTTAGTTTCGTATAAAAAGGTAGAGAGAGAGAGAGAGGCAGACGGAGTATTCCTTTTAGGGAGGTTTTTACGAAGTTCACTGGGTTTATTTGATATCGAAGGGTCTAACTTTGTTCTCCACCACCCCAATGATGAAACGGCTTGCCACGATGGCAACTGTCGAACGCAGAACCTGTGCATACATTTCCCTTCGTCTAGGACGGAGATCACGCGTTAATCGTCCAAGGCGGTTTGTGCGTTCGAAAGCAACGAGGGTGACTACCAATCCTGTTTCGCCGTAGGTACGTGCTATCATGTTCCTCAAATTGATTTTTGGGAATGCAAATTACATTTGTTAGTGTAGTAAACCATTCTCTTCTTTAATTCTTCGACGTACCTTACTCTTCACAGTTGCTATTATTAGAACATTTTCGATTGTAATAATTTCATGGAAGAAAAACGGAAATATTTATTGTCTATATTATTTATTTCAAGTCTTAAATATTAATGACAAATAAATATTACTAAAAGTCTCCGTCACGGATCAAATACGTTAAATTGTGAAAAGAGGCTTTGAATAAAATTTGTTAAATGTATTATAAACAGAAAAAGAATCGTGAAAATTTTTAACGTTAATATAGAATTCGTACATGCATTAACTAGATTGTTTACTGAATTGCAACATTAGAAACATATCGAGATGATAGTACTTTATAGTGCTAAATGAGATAGCGTATCGATAAAATTCACTTGCGATTCTTTTTGTTACAGAACATAATTGTCTTCAGTTTAGAGATATTATTTATGATACTATAAATAATAGTTATTCGTTATTAGTTCAGTAGTTTCTTTCCCTTAACAGGGAACGTATGTTAAATTTGTCAATTATATACTTTCCACATTTTCTATATTTTTACATTTTCTATATTTTTATACTTTCTGCATTTTCTATATAAGTGCACCTGTTATAGAATTCCTTCGCAAAATTTTCTTTGAGAGTCTGGCAATTTTGATAATGCCAATAAGTTTTTTAATGAACACTGAATGAAGTTGAGGCTTATCTGTAAATTAAGTTTCATTATTTTTATTTACCAAGTTACATACTATATCTTTGAAAAGATTTTATCATACTATCTTGAAAGATTTCATTGAAGTACAGGGTGTTCAAAAGACAATCGCAATTAGGAAATGAGAGGTTCCTGAGGTCATTTGAAGTAAGTCTTTCCTTTACAAAAATTTTCCCCGAGGTATCGTTAATGAGTTATTAACGAACAACATTGATCAATAAGAGGCGAGCTCAGTCTTTTACAAATAACTCATAAACAAAGTTGCAGATTTTCGCAACCGAGGAAGTTGCTTCAAATGATCTCAGCAACCTCCCCTTGCTCGATTGCGAGCGATTTTTGGAACATCTTCTATACTAGATACAAGACGACTATGTTTAAAAAGATTCGAAGATGAAATTCGCAACGACTCTGATTCATTTAAAACAATCGAAATAGTTTCGATTACTTTCATAGTTTAAATCAAAAAAATTTAAACTATGAAAAAACGTATTAAGTTAAAGCAAAATCGAGCTACTTTTTGCAATGTCTAAAATTCGTAATAACCATGAGAAATGACCCTAAGGTTAACGCATCACGTAAAGAAACAAATTCTCTGAAATCCATGTAACGTATAGCGTAGCTTTATATAAAGCAGACTTACAAGCGAAACAAAAATGATGCGAACAGTTTGTCTTAAAAAGGTTTAAGAACAAACTCCAATCGATCCTTCTTTCATTTAAAATTTACAACAGGAGTGAATAGTTTGTTGAAATAATACTCAACATAAAGAAATGACAAAATTGAAATCCATGTAATAAATACAGAAGATATCAAAAATTTAGGATCACGCTACCGATACGTCTGAAAAAACTATATTTCGTGGACTTCTCGAATGCAAATTGCACTGCGAAGTTAACATACACGGCGGCGATGTGTGACGTCCTCTCGCGCGACGGCTAACCCTGATTCCATGGCAATTTCCGGTCCAACTGGTGGTGCATCGTCATCGTGTAGAGGCGACTAGCGTCGAGGGATGGCCGAGCGAGGAGGTTGCAGTAGTTGGAGGTCTACGTAGGAAATAGATAATCATCGGACGTTTAATTACTTCCTAGGCGCTACTGGTTGGAATGAAGGTATTGCCAGCGCGGAATCGGGTACGCGGATTGGAGGCTTTTGCAGCTGCGGAGAGCTGAACTAATTAATTATTCGATAGGAAGCCGCGCTCTAACGGTTTAGGATTATACGAATACGTAATATTTTCTCGGCGCGTCCGTTGTAATACGTTGCCGCGGGATTACCACGCGGCTCTTATTAAATTTGCACGCAGTTTCTCGTTCCTTTATTTTAATTCCAGCCGGAGGTTTGCGTTTCTGGGTCAGAAGGGCGCCGACGTTCCGCTTTTACGTTCAGTTATGAAGAACGAGGAATTTTATATTGGAACTTCCTAGCCGGGTAAACTGCGCCCGCGAACTTTAAGGGCAGCGGAAACTTGTTAAGGAAAGTGATAAATAATTTCCTTACCGATATCTCTCTTTGGCCCTCGGGATACCCCATGCTTTATATCAGAAATCAGCAGCGTCGACAGTATTTTATTAAATGGGAGAGTTTCATTAGACACATGCACGATTCTACAGTTTCTTGAATACGTACTTAAAATGAAGAATTTCAAGTGTAATCAAAATTTTAAGATTTGTGAAAAACGTCCAAAAACTATTTCGTATCTTTTATGGAGAAGAATATGTTTAATGATTTACTAAAGTGCTTCTATTTAATTATGTGGATGGCTCAGAAGCTAATTAATTTAAGTCCTTTTACCTTAAAATTGAAATAAATAAGCACTTCGCAAAATAGCTGTAAATAATAACAATGCCAGTAATAATGCAATGTACAATTTTTATTATAATTGAGTACAATGAAGTTAATATTAACATTTAATTACTTTATTTAATTTTTGTACTTTTATTTTTTTAAATAATTCTTTTAATTATGTTTGCTCATTTCGTGAACAATACGTACGTTGCTATTTGTTGTTTATTTATGAAGAAATTGGCTGCATTGATTTATCCTACCATAGCGTAACTCATTCTCAAAGTATAGTGGACTATGTTTTTCAAGTTTTTATTTACCATTTTAAATGGATTTGTTTTCTCCCAATACAGTCATATAGAAAGTCTACTCTATAAATATTTCACACACCCGTAAAAATTCATCTTTTGGACACTGTATATGAATCCAAAGATATTAAATTAAAAAGATCTTGGACTACTGTAATATCAAACAATTAAAATGAAACATCTCATTATAACATTAAATTTTGTATAAAAAAAATTACATAGAATTATGTGACCGTCTTAGATTCTTAAACTATAAAGTATGGCGACCTATTCATGAATCATCTTGTTCCGGGAGCATCGAGTTCGTAAAAACAAAATGACGGATAAATTGGTTTTATCGATTAAAACAAGATTTCTCGCAGAGTAAATAAAGTGGAATTGCCATCAATTTCGCGGAACATAAGCGTTTTCGATCCCGCTGGACTCGAGTGTGCTTGTCAGAACTCCAGCAGGGTTCGCAGCGTCCTTGTTAGGCGGAGCCAGGAAAATTATGACAAGATGCAGCGATCATTCGACCAGGAAGAGGCTGCAAAGCGATCCATGATTAATAGGGACAGGTGAATCGGCCGAAAGCATTCACAGGATCGCGAATTGAATATTCGTTCGGCTAAAGGGGACCGACAATTTGTAGACTTTGCTAGTCGAGCGTCCGCTGCCAAAGAGAACGTTTGCTTATGCGAATAGCAAAAATTCGTGCCCACACGCGATCCGGTCATAGGGTAAAGCTAGACAGAGCCTAAGGAGAATTTATGCACTGTGTGGGACACGCGTGTGCACGCCGATCCGTTTACCTATTGCTGTTTAACTACGTTTACGTCGATTTATAGTTTCCCGTGCTTGAAATTGGGAATTAGCGCCGTAGCTCACGATCTCGCTTGATCCGCAATCCTTAAATATTGCTGGGGCTTTAAATGTCTTAATCGTTCTCGCAATCATTCGTGCACGACGCTTAAGATTTTTATTTCAGCGATACATGATCTTCAACCACGATAAAACTGTTTTACGCTGTATCCAAGAATAAATATTATTTTACAGTGAAACCTTAATTATGAATAATGTAAGAAACGTACAATGCTATAAATAATCGTCGACTCAAAATAACTTTTATATTTTACTGATATTTAATCAAAACATTAAAGAAGCAAGATCAATTTTTACGTTCATATTTAATACGTTGACGCTGGCGTGCATCGCCGGTATTTTACAAAATTGGTAGTACAAAATAGGTTTGCGGTATTTTATCTCAACACTATAAACAGACATTCAATATTAAAAACACAATTCAATATTATAAACTAATTATCTAATTTTTTAAATTTCAAGCGCCACCTCACAGAGAAAATCTTGAATATCGGATTCGCTGGCGTCAACGAGTTAAATTATTTAAATTATTATTTTGCAATTCGAAATATTAATTCAATCACATTGTAATTTATAGTTAACGTAATTGAATTACTTATTATATCGTAAATGTGGTCTAATTGCAATCAGGGATTACATTGTTATTTTATTTAACGGAAATTCGAATTACAATATGATCAAATATAATTGAATTACTTTGTAATTATAATTCCTTGAGTAGTTTGGTCACAATTATGTACAACTTTAACGTAAACATATTGAAATGAGCTATTAATACCGACAACAATAGGATACTTTAAAAACTGGTTTTGCAGAAATCTATCCTCGCAGAGATTCGCAATCCCGATGAATTTCAGTGGGAGAAGAAATGTGAGCGCAGGGTGGATAGCTAGCAAGTATGGCAGTCGGAGTAAGCGGGAACAGGTTCGACGAGGGTTTTGCGGTTCCTCGAAACGCGCACTCGTATTTTCCAGATTAAAATTCGGTTGGTTGTAAGCCGTCGCGTACGAGTGGGCCACGCGCGTGAATTTTCATTCTTGTTCTCGTGGCCTCTCTCGCATTTGCGACCTGACAGGCGGGTGCGCTTAAGTGAACGAAGGTCTTACATTGCGGGGACACGGTGGGACGAGGGCGCGACGGCTTTACTCGATTTTAATAATAATGTGATAATGCGTTTCGGGCTTATGGCTCCGTGCACCTTAATTGCGAATTCTAAGTCCATTTTGGCGAGCGGTCATCCTCCGTGTAAATAATTCAGGGCGCACATGCGACCGAGCTAGGCCGTTTCCGCATGAATGTATGCGTGCTGTAACTAGTTTACTGATTATTAAATGGCCCACCCTCTTCATCCACGATGCGCACACCACCCTTTCAACGCCGACACGTGCTACCGTGACGCCTCGTCAACACGTTCCCGCCAAGTGGCCGAATACATTTACGATACTTTCCATAATCTTCCCCTTTGATACTACCACGGAAATTCGATGGATCAGCCGCCATACTGTTCGTCCTTACGCTATGCCATACCACAGCAATGGCCAGGCCACGTATGATTATGGAAACCCACGATGTTTCTATGCTTTTAAAAGTTTGTAAATATTTCACACCGCGGAGTTTTCTTGTAACCTGCTAATCGCCAGCGGTATCGTAATGCACATGGTAGTTCGCGGTCGTTTCGCCGAGGCCACCGCTGGAAATTAGAATTATCTGCTGAATGCTTAATTATTTCGAATTTGTTGGTCACCTGCTATCTGAAAGCATGTTGCATTTGTAACTTTTGTTTGAACTTTTTCCGTTCGGAATTGTTTTATGGCGTTTGTCTTTCGGTAGTTATTCGTTATTACTGCAGTAGTTTCTTTCCCTTAACCCTTTCTCTACGAGCGTCGCCTATAGGCGACATCCACGCGACGCCCTGTGTGTACGAGTGTCGCCTATAGACGACATCCGCGCGACGACTTGTGTGTACGAGTGTCGCCTATAGACGACATCCGTTCGATGACTTGTGTGTACGAGTGTCGCCTATAGACGACGTCAGTTTGATACCACTTGACCATGAGCGCCGCGATGTTTTTATCTTTAGGCGTAATAGTTGTTATGTAACTCTTAAAAGAGTGTACATACAAGTCAATCACAAAGTGGCGTTGAAAAACGTTAATCCGAATATCGAAGACTACTGACGAGCAAAGTGTACACTTCGCGGCGCGGTGACCCGTACAGGGGCGTCACTCCGGCGGCGCGGACTGCCGTAAGGAAAGGGTTAACGGGGAAAGTACGTTAAACCAGTCAATTCTACACTTTCCACATTTTCTATATTTTTACACTGTCTACATTTTCTATATTTCTACATTTTTTGCATTTTCTATATTTGTATACTTTCTACATTTTCTATATTTCTACACTTTCTACACTTTTTACATTTTCTATACTTCTACATTTTCCACAATTTCCATTCAAACACTTTCTACACGTTTATGAACAATTGTATTGTTATACAACTTCGATTAGGAAGAGCTAATTTACTAAAATATACTCATTGTCAGCTCTGAATCGTGGATCTTCAAACAGTATTAAATACTGAAAGGTATTGTTTTCGTATATTGTTGTTAAAATATGTTCTTAAATTTCACAACATTTCTTGACAAATCTAATTGTTTAAGCGTCTCTGTAATCACTGTAGTATAGTTGTGTGTTTTAAACAATACACTCCTTTCCAGCCCTGCTCACCAAAACCACTACTAATATTAATAGGTAAATAGCTGCGTAAATAAATTTTTTATCTGCCTTACAGTTGAAGGATTTTGAGTGCAATTGTGAGCTGATCCTTCATTCTCCTCCTTCACTCATTCCACTCATTCTATAGCCTATTGTACCAATATACTTTGTTTTGATATTTACTAATTAATTCCTATTTCTAATTACTAGAATGACTCTTTTGTGAAAATACTAGCTACTTCTGTGCGCTTGCATTGGATTATTATTTGTACTTGTATATTTATTTACATTAAATTTTCAGTCTTCAAAGGATCACTCTTATTCAAATAAATGTAAATATCAAGTGAAGATGAGCAATAAACGTATGAAATATATTATAGTGCGGAGGACGAACAAAAGATCTCGAATGAAAGGGTTTATGAAATTTAAACTGTTTTATATTAAAAAAGTAAATTAAATTTTAAGTACAAGTGCTTAAATAATAATGAAGAGACCCGTATGTATGTATAGCTTTAATATGACAACTTTATCAATGTGATCTATTCTTGAATATTAATGTATACGTAATTAATAAAAGCAATTAATAAAAATAATTATGTTCGATACAAAATTATGAGGACATTCAGAGAATTTGAGAATATCTTTCTAATACTACACACAGCTTCTGAGAATGACTAAAAAAACAGATATTTTACTTCGGCTTGTGTTTCAAGTATCTTAGACAAATTTCTATTTTCCATAAAGATTCATTTTCCATATTATTCACGCTATTCTCCAATGGCATAATATTCGATGAAAAAATGACAATGATTATCTGTAAGATACCTTAGCGATGTCTGCAAACAGTTATACACTATTTGCCGATAGCGTATGGATTTGCGTTTGCAAAAACTGGTATTTTCAATATATATTCGATTTCAGTGAAATCCACAAAAGCGTCCAGCACACAATGAGTTAAAAGGATCGATTACTGCATCCCGGTAATTTTGTATTCGAAGTGCGTCGGATCGTTTTTCGAGGGACGAAGCGAAACGAATCCGCAGCGAGCCGACCTCCGCGCGAGCACACAAACGAAACTTGTGGGCGTAAATTCGCGGATGATTCCCGCGGCGGCTGGCGCGCGTTCGCCCTCGTCCTTTCTCTCTAATCCCGTCGAATCGATACGAAGGTCGAGAGCGCTTACTCAGTGTCACAGCCAGGGTCTACACAGGGAACTTTCGATAAGAGCAGCGACGGCCCCGTAACCTCGGCTTCCTCCTGTTTCCTGCACCGTGTAAATTTGTTAAAGTTCCGGCCGCGGCTCCGGCCCGCTGTACCGTTCCCCCGAATTCAGGATTGCGCCCGCCGAATCCCCGTTCTTCGAATACTTCGCGGTGGCGCGGCGTCGCGACGCCCCTTTGAACTTCCGTCAGCCTCTTTCCTAAGTTAATCTAAGTCCGTCGATTCGACGCAAGCCGACTCTCTACGGTGCGCCGCGCCACGCCGCGGTGGATCGAACTGAAAGGGTACAGTTTCCACGAAGTCTGTCGTCGCCCCGTGGCCTTCGCGCACCGGAAACTCGCGGCGAACTTGCACATAATTGCTCTTACAATTACCTTGATCACACTCGATTCGAACCTACGTCTCCTTTCCCGCTTCTCGATCACGTGGAACCACCGTCTCTCTCGATATGTTTCTGTCGTTTCCGATTCTCAAATAAAAATCAATTTACAGAAGTCACGTTGAACCAACTCTGAATCGAATCATGAGAACCGATTCTTCCACAGAAATGATTGTTTTCAATTTACACAAGTAACAATCTTGTGATTCAAGTAATGGTAATCAATAATCAATTACACTGTTTAACTGCATAAGTAAGCTATAGAATTTTGGAGAATTTTATATTACTTATTACGTAGTGCATTTGACAAAATCAGTCGAAATTTCATTGCCAATTTGTCATTGTTAATGAATGTAGAAACAATAATTGTTGTAAATGGTCGGTTAAAGATAAACTTTCTGATGGCACTGATGTGATAACAATTGCCAAGTATTTCTTCTTTTCGTAATATTTCTAAAAACTTGAAGAATTTGAGTAAAATTAAAATTTTGTTCAACGTCTAACCTAAAATGAGATACGATTCAAAAGATAAGTTTGTTAACCATACACAGCAAACAGCAACAATTATAAATACCGTGAAGGAATTTTCAGACAATTTGCGTGCAGAATCAACAAAATATTGAATTTCAGTTGAGAAAAAGTTTAATACAGTTCCTGATATTATCAGCGAGATATTTTTCGGTCTGAGCTATAATAACATACCGCGTCTGATTAAAAAATGATACAGGAAATGTTTGTCCAACGAAATTATTGGGCTTATTTCCAAACTTCATCGTCGCTCGATCAACGAGGGCTGCAAACAAGTTTTGTGACGAGCTTTTTGGCTAAAGGTACGCCAGAGATCGCTGCGACACGCTGTCGCTCAACTTTCGGGGGACATTCGGGGCCGGAAATTGTATGCCAATCTCGGGGAGGACAATTACACCCACAGCCAGACTGAAAACCGTACCTTTGCGTGTTGCGCTAATCAATAACCTATCAAACCGCTTAGGGAGCCACTTTTCAATCCATTTTCCATTTCCATCTTGCTTTTTCGCAATGAAGCAACTCATTATTCTTCGCGATTTATTTACTCGGAGTAGCAAGCTAAATATATTTCTAGGTTAAATTGAATATCTCTGCCACATCGTAAATATATTTAAACCAATGATAACGTACTTGCATATGTTGTGATTAATATTTGAATGACGTTATCGCGTTACTAAATGGAATATATGAAAATATAAAAAAATTACTATTTGAAAAATGGTTTCTCTAATAAAAATTTTATAAAATCGTATGTATTTTTTAAA
Organism: Augochlora pura; assembly: GCF_028453695.1. Taxonomy (NCBI): domain Eukaryota; kingdom Metazoa; phylum Arthropoda; class Insecta; order Hymenoptera; family Halictidae; genus Augochlora; species Augochlora pura. The sequence goes on from NC_135781.1 coordinate 19,488,007, forward strand.
ATTATCAGACAATTTCTACATCTTTATTTCCATCTGTTTCTTCTGATAATTTAGCATATTTTCTGCTGATTATGAGGATATATGCAGTACATTCTACACATTATTCTATTAATTAATTGTTCCATTTTTAAGAGGAGGATTTATAAAGTTAGTTATATATCTTTTCGTCCAGTACATCCAGTTATTTTCAGCCAGTACGTTAATTTTATAACAATGAACAAATAACCAAGACAAGTTAAAAATTTGGATTGAGAATAAAGAAGATGAAATAATTCAAAATTAACTTTTCAACATTTCTAAATCTCTGGAACGCTCAAATAGAAAAACCAATAAAATTTAAAGCTACGTTGCTAACCTTAGGAACCAAAATATTAGAAGGGTTAAGGTCTGCTAAAAGAAGGATTATTTATTATCCATGTAAGCATATTTATTATAGTATTTATATTTTATATATACCACAAAAATAAATTAAATAGTCGATTTAGATACATATTATGGTAAAAATAAAATATCAAAAATTTATCGAAGAACGCTGTTCCAACAAGAATTTTTGAAAATTCTTTTAACATTTTTGGACCCTTCTTTAAGCTTGTAGAGTTAATCATCTTAGCAATTAAGAGTTATGGAAGGATCAATTGAACATAACCAGCCAATATTTTACCCATAGTCAACTTATTGTTACAGATACCTTAAGCGTAGTTTTTCGACATAGAGTTCGACTTAACAAAACACGAGTGCTGAAAGCGGAGACAATAAATGATACAGCATCATTTGAGGGGAGTTAACAGAATTAATGGTATTTGTAAGTGAAGTAATTCTGCATCCGCTTTCGGAACACTTTCCGAATAAGCGGTTCGATCGTCTGTGAAGCGGCGAACGCGTGCAGCTCTAATCCGCGTTTAACTTGATTTTGTGAAACACGAGTCCGAGCCTTCTTAACGTTAATTTTCTTGCGAACCCGATGATGGTCGGATCCCTTTAAGTGGATGAAGTCCGTCGACGTAAAACGACGGGATTCCACGGAGGTAATGTGAGAAACTCCTCTTGTCGCCGCAGCCGCAACCGCAGCCATCGCTGTCCGCTTTCGTGCATTATGCAACCGTACAGAGATCTCCTGAAAGTTTTATCGAGCGTGCGTGATCTTTTTAGCTGCGTTCGTAGGAATGTAACGGACGTGCGCATCGAAAGGACGAATAAGTACCTCGTTCCTCTCGCATCCTGCATTCTACGAACTCCGGGGCCTCCACGGTATTTCTAGGCAAATGTTTATCGACGGCTGAAGCATGGCTCGCGTAGACTTTAACAGTTAGTCAATTTTCGAGCGTTCCACTTCCCTTTTTCCGTTCCGCGAAAATACCAAGCAAACGTTCCGCCATTACTCTTTCCGTAGATTTTTACATTCAACCGCTTGCCGTGTGATTTTTACCACAGCCGGAATAATTGTAATTTCTTTTGAGTATAATCCCCCGTGCAGTCCTCCACGAGGAAATTTTCGCCCATTTTCTGTTCCGTGATACCGTATGTAGAATGTTTGATTTTATTACGTTTACACTGTAACACGCATTTCCTTGAAATGGAAAATGGAACAGAACTCGTCGGTTTTAAAGCGTAACACGGTAAAGGGTGACGCAATACGACAGAAAATATTCGATCAGAGACCCGAATATGAAAAATGAAATTCGATTTCAATTTAAAAGAAGCAGATAACGTTCGTATTTAGCATGCAGATTCCATTCGAAATCTTCATCTCGAGCCTGACTCGATATCACATCGCAAGGAGTTAAGAGAACCTACTCACGTAATCGATTGAAAGAATGAAATTCTTTTTTGCTGTATAAATCAATAATGCATCACTGCACGAATAAAGTATACAAGATATAAAAAGTAACCAGAGCAGAAAAAGTAACCGGAGTAGAAAAAATAATCGGGGTAGAAGAAATAAGCAAGGTATACAAAAAGTCAATATACAAGGTACACTTTGAAAAATTCGAGTTAAATGGAACGGTCTTTTAAAGGTGTAAGATCCTGAAACAAATTAGTATTGCCAGTGCAAAATCTGTGTCCTTCGGAACAGGTTTCATGTTGGAAAAAGTTTAAAATGGTAACCGAGGACAGCTAATGCATATTTAATAATATTCTTTTAACGCGATGTATATGTATTTAGTATTATCAATAGAAAAACATATAATGTAATGATGTGACAATATTTGTCAGGAGAAGGATCTCGCGCGTCAGTTTGACACATGTGAATTTTGTGAGCAGAATAAGACATGTTATTTCTTTTTCGTTGAAAAAATACCTAGAAGCTATAATGAGCTAAAGCTTGAACGATGAGCAACAGCAAAGGATGGAACGAATGCAGCAGTTGCTTTGCTATGCGTCTTACAATTAGATTGTCGGCACCAGTAAAAGGCAGAGCGAAGACTATAAAAAAGCAATTTGGCCGGCACATCGTTTCATTCTATGTGAAAAATGTGAAGAGAACTTTGCTTAAAACTACGTTTCTTTTTATTTTCAATAAAATATTGCGAAAAAGAACTTGTTTGCGATAGTGTCAAAATGACAGAAAAGAGATACATTAAATTGGAAAAATGAGGATTATTATTCCGAACTACAATGGTCTAAGTAATCCTTGCGTAATGGAGCTGATTTTATTTCTGAAACGTTTCCACGATATTTTCCTAAATTTTCCATGGTGGAAACGAGAAGCGGACGATCAGGAACGCAGGAGACACCTGAAGGGAACCTGTGGGCGGTGAAAATTGGGCCAACACTTTCTTCTGTCCGTGATTCCCCGATTTCCGGTTCGGTTCCACCTGTTCCAGAGTTGAAGCGTGTCACCTGAGACTCGGGACGGTGCATGTGCTTATGGTAGTCGGTCGGTCAAGCCACGGCATGGCTCGGCACGTCAGGCGAGGGCGCTCTCGCGACGTTAATTATGCGGCGGTGTAATTAAATAGGAGGTAATTGAGGGACGTGGAAGGTATTATTGAAGTTTCTGATGACGGCGGGCCAGTCGGTGGCTCAGGTTTGTTTGTGTGCGACGTTTACGCGCGCCGCCATTGTGCGTACACACGCCGGTTGCTTCTATGTGTTGGTGCACAATGTATACGGGCTGGCGGGGAGAGGGGAGACCGACTGTGTGTGTTAAAGGGGGATGGTAGCGGAGAACGTTGACGCTGACATGCGCGGTCAGTCGTTCGAGGCTGCGGGAAGGGGTTGGTCGACTCATGCATATGCTAATCATATTCGGAGATGCACTGGCTTCTAGGCAGAGACGAGCACCGGCCAATTCCGCTTCACCATCGACTGTTCTATCCCTCTTTCGCACTCGCGTGGTAGTGCACACACTCGTACACTCTCGCCGACGTCCGCTTGCCCCTTTCTTTCCTACCGGTTGCTCGGAATCTCCTCGAATCGCAAGACATGTTCAATTAAATCGGCGATCGTCGCGCGAGCCGCCCAATTTTTCCACCCTTCACAGCTTAACGGCCCGCAGTCGAACGATGTGGTGAAGTTCTGTCAAAATTAAAGAATTTTAAAAGATTGGATAAAGCGGTAATTTGTCCTGCGTTAAAGCTGAAATAAAGCTGAAGGAATGATGTTAAACTTCAAATATTCCAACAAAAGTGTGATTTATCTCTATACATATTTTGACACGCTGACTTTAAATCCGACCGCATGGTTTACCAATTTCTTCACATTAACAGTTTGTCGCATTTTTCGATAAATCAAGTTATTTTACAGTATTATTATAAAGTATGTTGCTCTTGATAAAAAGGAAAAGTTGTAAGAAAAAGATATAATTATTCAAAAATGTTAGACTTGTGTTTAAGAATGTATGAACTTAATGGTAACACAGCTCGTTTACAGTAACGTCAATCAGAGGATTAACCCTACGGGCTAAAGGGAAGGTTACATAATGTTCTTAGAATTCTAAACACGTATTTATGTTTTAACAACGTTATTTTTATGAATCTTTAGTATTTTATTTTTGTACTTAAGTTAACAGTCTCGACTAACTATCCGTGACCTAAATGCAAGTAATGTATATTGATTACTATAATTATAAGATTAGAGTTATTTAAACTTTGTATGATTTCTATTATAATATACGGTTGATTGAAGAAGTTTGTTAAACAATTTCTCAAGAATCGTCAAAGAAAAAATGAAAAACCATTTTGACTGCCTTCGTAGTTTTAGCGATAAAAGTCTCGTACAGAAAAATATAATATTTACAATACTTTTAGTCGCGAAAGTAAAGATTTTGCAACGCTTGTAAACAAAAAGAAGCGAGTGACTTGGTATGGAGTATGGAGGTCGGCAGCAATTTCCACGTATGCCTGCGGTTATGCGACAAACGCGGCGAAGAGTTACGGCCGAAGACGATCCCGAATCAGAATCCGAGTCCGAATCCGAGAGGGTTAATCCGTTAGGGACCCCATTTATCTTCGTCTCCGTTCGGTGGCAGTACGTTTCACTTTTGAAACATTTGCCTATCACGTCCTGCGACCTTTCGGCCACCTACGGTCTCGCGTGTGCCCGTTCGGCTGCCAATTATCGATTCGCCAGGCCAGGCCAGCCGTGTTTTTGAAACGTCGTTACCCGCGCGGAGGAACATCGTACCCCTCTTCCCGTCCCCTGTCTCGCGTTTCATACGTGTCCCCCGCGTCGTCGACGTGGCTCTCGTTAGAAATAGAGTTCCTCGGAGATCAATCTCGGGCCTGGATGCAGCATCAAAGCGGTCGTGGCAACGTGTGCCTTTTGATTTCGCGACCAGCCATGACACGTCGAAGGCGTTTCATGTGAAATAGATCGAGCCAATTGTCAGGGGAGACACGTCGATCGTTTATCAGCGGTACAGTCGTCCGAGATGCTCGTGAAATTAGATCCTTCTACCCCGGATATGGTGGCAGCGATCGACGTCGATGAGAATGGTCGTAGCTGTATTATTTATTCGGTGTACATAACACGATTGGCTTGTGTGGATGTAATTTTCATTAGAATAGCTTTTCGATCTAATTTACAATAATTTCTTGTGTTCTACTGATAATATTGCAGGTAATAACGTTGCAGTTCGCTAAAGGATAACGGACTATTTATCTCAAGAGTATTTATAATGTTCGCACGTATGATATACAAAGCAAAATTGTAGAAATTTATTTGTATTAGAAACGTTGAAGTGATGGATTAAAGTTTAATCTCTTCAGGTATACTGCCATGTATGTGTACATCTAGTTTTCTTCAATTATAATCATTCTAAATGCGAAAGAAATGAGGATCAGTTAAAAAACTACTCGCTGCAGAATCCCTTAGTAATACTGGAAAAACCTCATTGAATAAAATGAAATAAATAAAAACGAAAAAGTTAAATACATTGTTCCCTATTATAAGAATTCATCCCTTAAGAGGTTAAAAAGAAAATCTCGACTTCGTAAAGACGAATTCTTCTTTACTGTTTAGTAATATGATTAAAAATAATATGCAAAACGTAGTCTATCACAAATAAATAACATTCACGTTACATCGCATTGTCTGGAAAATAATTTAACTTACTTTGTGGAATTAGAGAACCGCATGCAAAATGATGTCGGATGATTTTTCGGGAAAGCAAGCTTTAAATACAAAATGGTGCGCCACTTAGAAGCATCGGTGCTAAAGTTAACCGGTCTACTTCAGGAAAGTTTACACTATTTAGTCCCGTTGCAGCTTTGCGGATGATGCTTCTCGATCAGATTATGTAAATCCGTCGAACAAGCAACAACGCTTTGATCGAGTTGCCATAAGGAATTTTTCTCGAACGTTGCACGATAATAACGGGCGTTGCCAACAGTTCCGGCAACTTTTACGAGCCGTCAGATCGTTGGAAGTTGCATCGGAACGTTTTGTCGGCGCTTGAAACGAAACGCCAGATACTATTTAGTTGGGAGAGTAGCTCGCGAAATTTCGGGCCCGAATAATTCCTCGATGGAACACACACGCGTGCCGGGTAAATTACCGCGACTCGAGCATTTCAAACATTTCCTGCGGATGTTCCTTAACATTTTCTCCGACCACCGGGCTCAGTTTTTAGGATGGTTCGTTTAAAGAGTAAGGAATTTATATCGGGAACCAACGGGCGCTCGTTATGAGCAGAACTTTTAATGTCTCTCGGAAATATCACTGGCCGGAAGACATTCGGAAATTCGATATCTGCATATTTTAATATGCATACGGTGAAACGTCTCTGTTTCCGGAAATTCAATTTTTTTGTACTTGATAAGCTATCGTAGAGATGGAAGTAAAACAAACCTCTTCGTTCTTTTTGTTACTTTTTTTTTTTATTCAACGTCGCATCGGCTCGATAGCCATTATCGGCTACGTTAGTATTCATACATACTGTTGCAATATTTTAATGAAATAATACGATTTCAATACTTTAACGAAATCGTAAGGTTCCAATACTTTGGTGAAATAATACGGCTTCGATACTTTGTTGAAGCAATACGATTAATGGAAGGTATTCGTATAAACCGAAGTAATTCGATTTCTTTAAAAACCCTCTCTGTATTCACTGTTATTTCAAGATAGCTTCGTAACTGAGTTCCCCTTGTTCTTCAAATCTTGTGATCTTCAACGTATTATGATCAAATGTGTTCTATAGGTAGTACGACGATATTATCATGAGCAATACGCAACAATGAATGCTTTGCAAATTATATGTCGAGGTTATCTTAAAATTATTTAATAGATATAGTTATTCCAATGTCATTTTCAAACCATTTTTCTACAGCCACAATAACATTAGAAAAAATGATTATTATAGCTTAATAAAGTTTGATTACATTCTTCGAAAATTAATCGATTTAGCATTAAGATCGAAATACTAAATTCCTATTCCTAAAACTAATTATGATTATAATTAGTGCGCCAGACTGGGTAGGCACTTTAATGGATCATGACGAATCTTCGATAAAACCGTAGTTCTATATGTGTAAACGATAGTTCTGCTAATTGCAATTAGTAATAAATTTGTCCGGGAAATTGGCTGGTTTGATTTATGCGGAATAAATGATACACTGTTGCCGGACACGGTTCGAAGAAAAAGGAGGCGATACTAAAGCGAAGATTCTCATTCGACGCGGGCCGCAATGGGCAGCGACTAAAATTTATCGTACGAAGAGTCGACACACGGGCACGCTTAATCGTCAAACCGGTCTCATTTCTCGTCAGATTGGTTTTCGTGCGACACCGCGTGTCCCAGGTAGCCGCGCGCGAAGCGGCGGTCTTGCCCCTGTTGTTGCTTTTCCGATGCCGGACAGCTTATTTGAATGCATGGCGATCGTTACGCGAACACCGATTCCGATTAAAGGCTAATTAATTCAAGCGTAAATCCCGACAATTTATAGAACAATGTTGCCCGAGCGACGGTCACCGCGGCAACATTGACAGGATGAGCGAGACCCGTCTCGCGTCGGCGCGCACACACTTCACAATCAGTCGTCGAGATTTTTTCAAAACTAATACTAGAGTCCTGGCCGTGCATATACCAAGTGCATACAGATCGCACTACTTATTTCCGTTTCATTTCGCGGATAAAATTGGAGAGGAGTTTTATCGGGACTTTATTAAAAATATTCATGCGGACCGTTACGAATTCTTTGAACTCCTCGACTCGACAAGATGACGGCCAGGAAAACTACTTTTCCTGTGGAAATGGTTTCATTTACAATTTTTATTCGAACTCTGCTGTAACATTTTGCTTAAATTCATTATTTTATATTTTGGTAATTTATGGTAATGTTAGTAGTATATATTCGTTCGCAGAATAATTACTATTCAAATGTTATTGACACTTTGATACTGCAAGTAACATTTGTTTCATATTTTATGGTTTATCGAAGATTCAAAGTTGGATCTATTATGTTTTCTATTCAAGGACTCACTGATACAACACATTTCCATAAATATTTTTTTGAATTATTGTGGAAAATAAAAGTTTTATTATATATTATTTTATTACTTTTTAATGCAAATGGGGAAATGCTAGAAGATTAGAGGAAATATTGCTTTTCAGAAAAATTTATTGACATTTATAATAATAAGTTGTTTACTATACCTGCATAATAATACATATGTATAACGTAATGCAATATGTATGTATCACATCTGATGCATATGTACAATAGTCAAATGCCTAATATACATTTACTATTATAAATTGCCTAACATACATGAATAATAATAAATTGTCTGATACAAATGCCCAATAATGAATCTTCTAATACACATGGACAATATAAAATAATTTAATAGATATGCACAGTAATAACTTGTCGTGTATACGTGTACAATATCAAATTTTCTGATATACGTGTATGATAATAAATTGCTTAATATTTATGTACAAAATAATTATAAATAAATATAAAATACTACTAATAATAAATATGAAATATTGATAATAATAAATTATCTATTGTTCACAGTTAACAAAGCATTTATTATTACCAGGTTATAAAAATAATATTTTATAAATCTGTCAAAGTTGAGTTAATCAATTTGTCAACGCTGTATTTTACAATTTGTTAGTTTCGTATAACAAACGTCTGGTCGAAATTTGTCTTGGAACATTCCAGCGAGGGAGAAGCTCCCCGAAACAGGGAGGCCCGGTTTATTTCTCAGGGGACCGCGCCACGCTCCTGTTCTCGTCGTCATTTTTGCGACGGCCAACAGCTCATTTGAATGCGCCGCGGTTCCGTACATCGTCGCGATCGGCGGACGTTAACGATTCTTTTGTTTTACGTATACGCCCGTGGACTTGGCTCAAAGTCAGTCAACAGTTGAGGGGCAGAGGGACTTGATTTAAAGCCGGTACGATATCTCGAGGAATCGCACTGCGCTTAACGAGCGCTGCCCCACGTGCGTGTACGCGACTCGTCCGACCGTTCGATCCGGCTCGCCTTTTCCGTTCTTCCTACCGGTGGACTTTTCAAAAAATCAACCATATCCACCTTCCCTCTGCTCGCCACCTCGTATTATCTCGTCTCGGTGCGTAGACAGTAGAATGTGGGTCGACCTGTTCGACTCTGCGTGCGACCGGCATTCCGTCGTGGCTGATGGCTGCGTGAATCACCAGTTGAAAAGGCTCTGAAAACAACCGTTTCGAACTGTTGTATGGACCGTTTATTTTGAAAGTGGTGTAAGTCCATTTTTGAAAAAAAAAATGAGATATCACGTAATTCATGCTTAATTTAATGTAAATTTTTTATGTATAACTAGTCCGTGTTTAATTTCTTGAAAAATTCTCATGTTTTGTACAATTTAAAATTGGTCGGTAAAAGTGGTGTAAGTCCAATTGACAGATGTAGGTGGCTTAGCAGATGGTTGCCGATCCTAGTAATCGTATCCTAGTAAGTAACCTGTAATTTTACAATTTATTTTACGTGTCATATTACGTGTCAAGAGTTATTAGTTTAAAAAAAATGCGATTAAAAAACAGATAAGAAAAAACACTAATGGAGAACAGGTAAATTGGTTGCAAATATGTTGGATGAGGTTTCTCAAAAGTGCATCATACACTATTTTATATAAAACATCGATGACGGACAAAGAATTTAAAACTATAAATTTATTACCTACACGTTCTGGAAAACCGCTAAAATTTGAAAAAATTGCCCTGGTGCCTTTGTACCAAGATGCCAGGCCTATTACTTATGAAAAATATAAAGACATGAAGCAGTTATTACCTTATATACTTCCGGTGCATCACGTATATTGCGAAACACTGCCACATGTAGAGCATAAGTAAATACTATCAATATCTTGTGATTTTAACAATGTAATTAGCGTCTAAAATTATAAATACTACTTCTATTTGATGTCGTGTCATTATTTGTAAACAAAATTGGATTAATATGAATTATATTTTAAGAAATATTTGATTTTTCAAAATTGAAATTAAACGATTTTTACAATTGTCTAATTTTGAAAGTGGTGTAAGTCCATTTGCAGCCCGGAAGTATACATCAGTTTAGTAAAATACGCCTAAAACAAATTTATATAACCAAATTACATATTGATATAACAATAAAAACATTGCCAGATTTCATATATTTTGCCTAAATTTTTTAATTAACAGTTATGTTAACCTTTAATTTTCTCGAAACAAGAGAAAATGGACTTACACCACTTAAATAAACGGTCCATATATCGGTTCTGGGTCGGAACTTCTGACTGAATTACTTACGAAGAACATTAAAGATCTCATAACTGTTCTAAAGAATATTGATTTCGATACACAGAACCGAGACACTGAAACCGATGTATTTTGTAACAGTTGTGAGATCTTTTCGACTCTCCATAAATATTTCACGTACCGAAACCATAATATCATAATTGTTTTCAATCGATCGTCGTACAAGAAAAATGCAAATAATTTTCCAAACATTGTTTTATAAGAACATCGATGAAAATTCGTTCGGTGAATTTTTACTGGATATGTATGTATGTAAGTAGCTTGTTAAGCTAGCTTGTTATTCTAATTGGAATTATTCTAATTTTGAATGTTATTCTAATTTTTTGAAATTTTTTAAGATTAAGCTCTTAAATATTATAATTTTAATATTGTAATTCTTAACTCTAAAGATAATATATTGGTTACATAACGTTTTCAATCACTTTGCGATTTTCTTGAAATAGAGCATCAAATTTCATGATCTCATTTCTGAGATATCTCATTTTAAGAAAATGCAATAGAGAAACCGATATTATCCCCTTGCAAAGTGGAGTACCCCTTAAGCAGAACCCACCATGTCTTATCGGATCGTTATGCAAATTCCTATTTTCATAGATCGTTTCATAAACCTCGGAGATAAAGGAAACATTTTCTTCGTTGCCAAAAATTTCATTCGGATAAGAATAAAGTAGAACCATCAGAAGCATTCATTAATGCCAATGTGATCATATATTCTACGAGTTCAAAAGCCGCGGTTCACTTGTCGGCAGACTGCAGGCTACAGAAATACTGAAAATGAGTTGACGCACCTGGAAATGATGAAAATATTTGAAGAATTCTTGTTTGTCGATATCTTATTCTTGAATTATCAAAATTGCTAATTTCGGAATGAGAGTTCCAATTTCTTCTTTACAATTGATACATACAATATTTATTTTACATAAAGATTTGTAGTCTATTTATTAGAATTCCAAAAATTTCAAATTTCAATGATTTACAGGCCACTTATTAGATTACCAAAAATCATAAGATCAAAAGATTTACAGTCTGTTTATCAGATGACTGAAAATAAGGGGTTTGAGAAGTTTGCAGACTGCTTACCGAAATTCCAAAAATCACGAATTCAAAATATTTGCGATCCATTTATCGAAATGCTAGAAATCACAAGTTCAAAATATTCGTGATCTATTTATCGAAATTGCAAAAAACACGAGTTCAAAATATTCGTGATCTACTTATCGAAATTCCAAAAATCAAAAGTTCAAAATATTCTCGATGTTAGTACAGGCGACGACGAAAGTTACGAAATTAAAAAGCTCATCTCGGGAAAATGTACTCCCGTGTTCGGTCTCCTTTCCTGCAGGGCATCATCGTTGTCGAGTACGCTAAGGTTAATTTGATCTTTGAGACAAAACCCTGGGGTCGCACTTCGGGATGAATCGTCGTCCCACGGACGAACTTCAATGGCGAAGGGTCTCTTCCCGGTGTCGCCACCCTTACTCCCATCAACTTGCCACCGAGTAAACAATAAAAAAAGTTTCGACCACTGGGGACCAGCCTGCGGGACAAACATATTTTCGCGGTTCGTTTATTATTCGAATATCAACAAGCTTTCTGCCTCCTCGGTTTTCACGGATGAAGACGAGGCGATGCGGCTGTGGTTACGGGTGGTTGCTGACGTTTAGAGGGTGGAAGATTGGCAGCTGGAAGAGGAACTTGTCTCTTTCGGCTGGAAAGAGTGGAATTCGATTTGTATCGATATTTTCTCATCGGAGGATATATTACTGGATAGTGGATCGTTCTGTAAGTTTCAATCAACATATGCCATTTTACAAAAATAAAAATTAAAAAAGGTTTTCTTCGTCCACTAAACGATTGTAAAAATAAAACAAAAAAATGCTATTTGTCTATATCAATTAATTCGTCTTCTTACATTTTTCTTGTATTATATAATTTATCTTTCTTGTATTTATCTAATAATTAAGGAAATAATTGAAGAATATTAATATAAAAAGTTGTTAATATTCCATTAGCAGCTTAGGATCTCATTGAAATGACAAGGTAAACTAAAATAATGTCTATGTTATGCAATATTCATTGCATGGTTTTGTCAGGTTATGTTAGGTTATATTACTTGTATTTATATATTATACAATGTTGCTTCCTTTATTCGTTTTATGTTGTACATACAGGACCAATCTGGTTAATTGTATAGGGATAACTCGATCACTTTTGAAACAGATTGCAGTATCATTTTTTAATATTTTTGTATTTGTTACCGCAAACTAAGGCAGTGTATAAACGATGGAAAACAATGAATTCTATTTTGGGATAAATAGAACATTTTCTTGTCGACACAAAGACCTCCTATTATGAGCAGATTGATCTTAAAAATGAGCAGAATCTAGCTTACAACAACTGTAGTTTATAAGAAAATAATTTGATATGTTGTACTTTAATTTATTTCAATTTCTATTTCTATAAAAGTAATATCAATTATTTATTTCCTCGTTTATCTATTCAGCATTAACGAAGCAAATGTCCTTTTATTTTCTTTACATAAATTCAATATAATAATAATAGTAATAGTAATATAATAGTAATAATAAAATAATAATAGCAATCATTATAATAACATTATCAATTCTATTTACATTACGTTAAGTGTTAACACGTACAAATCAGAATGTTTGAATCAAAGTGTCAAACGACATTTGTTCACTAACCGAAGGAGAGTCTACCTTGCATCTGTTTACGAGAAGCGCGGGAGTCTAAAAAATGAGCGAATGTAAAAGTTATCGCCGTTGGGAGATCGTCGCCGATTTCTCGGCCGCGCCGATGACATCCGACACTCGATAACACTACCGTGGAACACCTCGGGCCCTTTACGAAGTCGCAACACGCAGTATACGTCCGCGGGAGAAGAAAGATCGGCGGTGAAAGGGTACGCGGTTAGGCGCGGAAGGAAACGTAATGCGTTTAGAAGCTGCTGCCGGCTTTGTCAGCCGTGGCAATGTGTTTATTTGGCGGACAAACAGCGCTGGTACGGTATAGCTTTACGACGGACGTCTCGGGGATAATATATGGAAAGTATAAATCGAGATAGGACCGAGCCGACGACGATCGCGACATCGTCGCGCCCTCTTCCACCGATTCCCATATCCACGCCGATAGATTCACCTATCTGCCGGCGATCAGATTTGTACCCGAGAGGTCGGGGGTTATGTATATTCTGCCGTTGGTTAGGCGAGTATATACGTATTACCGCGTCCCGGAAGCGAGTTACGTGTGCCCTCCGCTTTTCCTATCCTACGTATTGATTATGAAACGAAATACTTCTCCGGCTCCGCGGACAGTGAAAAATGTAAATTGTTAGCGCTGCACCCGCTGGAAACTGGTCGATCATACTTGCGAACGCGATAGCTCCAGCTCGTGTTTACTATTAATTGAGCGGTCTTTCTAAATTTACCACGCGGATGTAACAGGCTAATGAAGATGGTCGAGGTTCGGTTTTAGAAAATCGGCGAGTGGAAAGCAATTTTGCCTTCGGCGTTAGAAGTTTAACAAATTAATGGGGATTTGTGTGAATAAAAAGGGAATACCACGCGCGTGTAATAACAAAATGTGTTAAAAACTGTATGAAACTGAAGGCAGCTTTTATCGTAAACTAAGTTAATATAGCAAATATGTAGAAATTAAGTAAATATTCCACATAAAAGTCTTGTAAAAATACGTAAAATATATAAGGCATACATTAGGCTAATTTTACGTTTACTTAATAGCTAGTTATAAGAATTAATTATAAGAAAACTAGTCATAAGAAAAAAATCTTTAAATCAACAAAAAATTGTAATAAATTTTCAAATTCCATTATAATAAATAGTAATTATATAAGATTTTTACGATCTCCAAATGGTAATATTTGTGCATTTATCTTACATGCAAATTTCTGAAATAGTAGAAAACCTTTTACCAAAAACTAATAACATTTTTAGGTTTGTTTCGACACAAAATAATGTATATTAGAAATTTGTCATATGGAAACGACACTGTGTACTTTAACAAATTTGTCTTACATTTTCAACATCATCCTTCTTAACCCCTTGCACTATAATAACGAGTCAGACTCGTGATGAAGATTTTATGCAAGCTCTATTAAATACAAATATTATTAATTTCTTCTACATCGGAATAAAAATAAATTCTTCTGTTATCAAAGTATAGAAACGAAGGTAAATAAAGACCATGTAGGAAAATTATTAGGTACGAATAAGTGCTAATCGTCACAGCATGAAAGGAGCGATAGTGCAAGGGGTTGACTAGATAGTGCTTGTCCTGGCGAATTATTGACTATCGTCCTGTTGGACGATTACTTTGAATTGCTTCAAATTTTGCGTTTCGGAAGCCCTAACGACAGGATCGTGATTGTGAGAGGATTCCGATCTACGCGATCTACCTGTACCCTCCGTGTCCACCGACGGGATAATTAAATTATCGGTGCTTGATATATCTTCCTTTCCCGACACATTCGACGATGGCCAGGCCGAAGTTCGCTCGAGTACCTTTCGCCGGAACGTTTCCCCGTATCCTGCTTTGAAACGTGTCAATTTTCAAATCGATCGCCGCCGAGTGCCCTTAAACGATCTAATGAAACTAATTCCTTGATTGCCGTCTGACGCAATATCCGTTCGTTAACGGTCATTCCCGAATCCCTACGTTCCCAGGATTTTCAATCGTCCGTGCCCGCGCAAAAGTGCTACGTGCTTGCTCAGCGTCCCGTGTCCCGACTACTCCTTGATTTCGTCGCGCCCGCTTTTGCTGCGCAAAGAAGCAAAACTTTTAATTAAACTATTAATTACGATGCTGTTCCAATGTCGCACCAAATCAGATTAAACGTAACACGGATTTTGCTGACACGTTCGCTTCGCACTTAACAGCGATCACTTTTCGAAAAACTTCCAATGTCGCTGCACTAACATTGCAACTTTTGCACCGTGTTATTTTGTTATGTTATTTCGTTATGCTCCGCTTGACTGAAACATTTGAGTTGTAGGAAAGTTTTCTTTCATCATTAATCGTGAAAAGAAAATATTGATGCTTTTGTTAATTGATACGTTTTCTTGCACTTTGATATTTCTAGGTATCATAAATGTGTAATGATCCGCGGTTTAATTATTACACAAATATTATAAATACAGTAACACAGCGAGGTCGTTAGTACATTATTGGCTTTTCATGTGGTCATTGGAATGACAAGATATACTAAAAAAAATATCTGTTTTATGTAATGCTTGCATAGATTCAAGATTATAGTCGTATTATATTAGCAACACTTTCGATATTATTTATTTAGAATTTTTTATTTGTTCTACATTACTTGTAGATGTGGGGTAAGTATAATATAGCTTTACTACTTTGTTAAGTAAAATTGTAGTATTACACTATTAAAAGACATCTTCCATGATACTTTTAAAAGTATTCCACTTGACTTATTTATTAAATGTCCAGAAATATTTAATTTTTCTAAATTTTTTCAAATTTGTAAACTATACAATGAAAACAGTCTTTATGTTAGAGTGTGTTAGAAATTAAATCATTTTATTAGACCCATCTGATTAGTTCACGACAGGAATTGCCATTACTACTGAAATACTTCTTGAAAAAAATCATCAGCCATGAATTACAGATTCTTAAAAAGATTACAATAATTGTTTGTTAGTAAATTCTGTGGTTTTCTCTGTAAATGACGTTAATACAAATCACAACTTTACACATCACGTGTTGCTTTTCTATGATCATAAGATACGCATAATATAAAATACGTATAAAATATATGCATAATGAAATTATGCATTTACCCTTTAGTGGATAGTCTTTGTGTCTATAGTTTCATAAATAAATTGTCGAGGAATACTTCATAGATTTTACATTATATTAGTCATTATAATCCATGTTTAAATTAACAATATTATGCCGTTAGTACGCAAAAGTAATTAATTTATTATATTTGTTCCTAAAGAGAATCGTTATCTTCTTGATAACACAGATTGATATATCGAAACAGTTAACGTATTAAACACCTTCTACTAATCTCTATTTCATATTTGAATAACTCGACTTACAGAAAAATTTTGACTTCAAAGCTAAATTGTTTAACTATCGGTAACATTGCCTATCCGATGTTGCGTAAAAATAAAATGAAAATGCTATTTAACCATGTTAATTTATTCGTCTCTGCTGTATTTTAATAATATCCACATGTCATAAATGCAAAGACCTGTAACCTAATTATTTTACATCACATTAGCCACTACAAACCATAATGAAATTACAAAGCGATGTCGTCAACATGCAAAAGAAAACAATGTATTTTTCCTCGTAAAGAAGAAACTACAATACATTTGAGCTGTTCAGTGCACACATCGATTAACTCCACTTTTCGAAAAATTTTAAATTTAAGTGTCAAAGCACTTGGTACAGTCGTAACTTTTTATATTTATAATAACTTTCCTGAATAATAAAGATTAATACCATTAAACGGCAAAATTCTTTTGGCCATTGAAAAATAAGTAATTTATTTCAGAAGCCATTTTGATTAACTCCATACTTTAATGTAATCGTTGTTTTGTTGTCATGCATCAATGCTTTTTTTTTTTAAACAGCCGAAGATGCTTCCCCCTCTCAATAATACTGGTAATAAAATCGCATCGGCAAACAGATAAAAAAAATGTTTGTTTGGCCAGAAACTGAAGGATCAATCATTAACAGAAAAGTAACCGTCACAGAGTTACCAGTAAATTGGCTAAAAATACTCTGGATAAAGCTACAAAGGTCCAAATCCCATTCTCATACAATTCAAATGTGATTATAATGAAGATACAGAATTTAAAGTCATTAATTTAAGAAAATTTGTATTAGGTAGACCGCAAAGTTTGAAAAATATAGATCAGCCTTTATTATATCCTAAAGGTAGAACTGTGACAAGGGAAAAATTGGAGAGACATGATGGACCTGCTAAAATACATTCCTTCCGTTGAACATGATTACTATAAAAACTTGACAACAAATCGAAATGACGAGTCCTCACATACAGCTGATGAAGAAGACATTATTTGTAATATTCCTGATGAATTAATCACAAATAATATATTATAACAGAACTGTCAACATTCATTTTTATGGAAAAGCTGTAATCTAACTTTTCCTATAATAAAAAACTTAAAAATTTAAAGACTGAAGTTAACTTTACTGCTTTTTTTCAGTTGCCAAATTGATTAACTCCACCAATCACATAAAACCTGTAACATTACTGACGATTATTTTTTGACTATTCTTTCTTGTTAATTTTATACACCGTTAAATGAAAACTATACCTGTATTTATTCATTCTACATTATATATGTGAATCTATATTATAACAGGAATTTTAAAAAACAATGTACATCATTTCATCGCGTTTCTCGACTTTTTGTTTTCTGAAGTTAATCGATGTGTGCGCTGAACGGCTCATTTAACTCTATTATATTATATTTTATTTTTCGAACAGTTCAACTTTCAGCAGAAGTTTGTATTCAATACCAAGATGCGCGCTGGTAAAGAATTTTCTGCCGTAAACAAAGCTAAACTGTGTAACCATCGGTAAAATTGTCTATTCGATTTTACTGTGGACTTTGCATCCACGGTGGAGGATCGTCGACTTCCGAAAGCCGATAAGATCAAGCGCTTCGATTCCAAGATACACGAATAAAACGCACGAATTCGGTTCCCCGAGTATTCCGTAAAGGAGGGCCACAACATGGCCGATTTACAACCGGGCGGTACTTTTCACAGGGATCGTAAAGAAAGGACGGCCTGGAATCGGTACATGATTAAGAAAAGCCCCCGAGTGTATTCAGTTCTTCCTGTCGCGGCGCGTTGTGCATCTCCGGGGCCCCGTTCGTTTGTATGCAGGGGACCCGTGTCCTTGACGACTTCGATGTATGACTGGGCATTGTTAGCGGTGTCTCATCAGTTGTATGTGAAATTCACGCGAAAGTATGATCTTTAAGTGCTGCGGTCGCTCGTAAAATTGCCAGGGCCTCGCCCCGAACCACATACCTCTTCTTCCCCCGACCGTGGCCGCTCGTGATCGAAATAATCGATTTTTTTTTCTACGACCTCGAATTCTTAACCAAAGAAAACAACAGAAAATCTTCTGGTTGCTTACGGTAATTTTCAAACGTTTCCGCGTGTAATTCTAATTATAGTTTATTTTAATTCACTGTGCGCAGCGGTTCCTAAAGAACAAATCAGGAAGTCAGATGAATTTACTTTAGATAATAGTTTATCGTTCATCCATTGCAGTAGCATTACCTTCGCAATAACAATGCTTCAATCATTTTTGACTATAATCATCTCTTAGGGAAGAAATAAAATCGATATTTTTAGTGTGCCTACATTTATTTTAGCGCTTAAACATTAATAACGGAAGGACAGAATTTTATTTCCACTTAGAGAAACGGAATAACATTCATACTTAACAGGTCATTATCATAAATCATTATCACGAGTCAGACTCGTCAAAGTATAGCAAGGGGTTAACGTTAGTTTGTTTCGTAACTTGTTAGTTATCATTAGACTGCGGATTTTACGTGTTTGTGAGAAAAATAGAGAGCTTGGATATAAAATTATGAAGGCGTAATATGGCTAGAGAGAAATTATTTTTGAAACCTGAAATAATGTTATTCTATACGAATGTTTAACCTTAGTGCGATCCTCTTCTACTTTTCAACATAAGTAAGATTACGATGCTACGTTTTAATATTATAAATACTACATATTTAATAATCAATATTTTAATATTTATTTACATGTTTGCATACAAGTTAAAAATTTTATGTGGTTGCCGGCTTCTCCTTTCAGAACATGTCCAATCTAGTGACAAATTTTTAAGATCAACCATCTGGAAAATTCAATTTTCTAGTTGAAAATTCCGGAAAATATTTTCATTTCCCCTAACAAATAGACCATTCTTGTACATCCGTATGTATCTTCCATGTTACAATATCGTTCGAGCTTTGCTAAAGGAATCGCCACAGCCTATAGCAATGTCAAAATTACATTTCCCAGCGTGCAGTGACTTTCCTGTAGCGGTGCACACTGGTAACCACGGTTGTGCAGAGGGTTAATCAGAGTCGGTAGAGACATGCCGCAATCCGTAATCCATCCGGCATTTCGAATCATTTGCATCGTT
The DNA here is from genome assembly GCF_028453695.1 of Augochlora pura. Lineage (NCBI taxonomy): Eukaryota > Metazoa > Arthropoda > Insecta > Hymenoptera > Halictidae > Augochlora > Augochlora pura. The sequence goes on from NC_135781.1 coordinate 19,507,455, forward strand.
AAAATGGCGACCAGGGTACCGCGTATTGGCGCTCGGTATCACGAAATCTCAGCCGAAAGCACGAAAAGGTGACGAGGTCTACGTGCCTCGGACCTTCGGCTTGTCCGCATTTGGGAGTCGTTAGTAGGATCTCCGGAGGAGGGTCCTGGATCCTCTTTCTCTCTCGGAGCTGGAAGCGAAGGGATCGCTCATTTTGGAAAAGCCTTAATGCAATCTAGACTCGGATCAGCGCATGGGTATAGCGTGCCCCTCTGGGCGTTCAATGGCCCGTCTTGGTTGCTGTCGTAGTCTTCGTCCTCTGCTCCTCGCCCTCTCTCTCCCCTTCTCTCGATCGTCCTCTTCGTCCTCCTGCTGTTCGTCGTCCTCGTCGTCGTCGTCGTCGTCGTCGTCGTCGTTGTCTCCGCAGCACTCGCCCGTTTGACAGAAGCCGATGCATTCCGCACGACATCGCGACTGTCCTACTGCGTCTCGTCTCCCCTTATTTATTGCCGCGGGATCACGAGCGAGCCGGACAAACGGATCGATGGCCAGAACGGGTAGAACGGCCATCGGGCCGGGAGGACATTTGGCATGTGCGTATTCAAATCCGTCCGGACGACTCCCCTAACTCACGACACGACAGAAAAAGGGAAAGAAGCATCCCCGTGCGTGCTCCGGTGACGTTGATTGAATTAAAAATAATCGTGATCCACTCTTGACGATCTACCGCCACCGTGGCTCCACCGCTGCCTCCCTCCTCTCGGATCATCCCGATAGTCATGATTATGCGCCATTCGCAGGGCTTAATTAGGCGGCGCCCGTGAGAACCGCGCCGGTCCGCGGTCACCGGAGATGAAAAAATCGTGATCGCAAGACGATTACGTGAGCGGAATAAAAGCGGACGAGCTGCTACTGCTCGCCTTCCCGGGCCGCTTTCTCCCTGACCACCGGCTCCTTTGCATAAACCCTTCGTTTAATTGTGAAATTGGGGGATGGAGGGTACATATTTAATTACCGCCGCGCCGCCCGTCGTCGTTCACTTTCGCTCGGCCGGCTTGTTAGCATTTTTCCGTCCGTCCACGGATCCCCGTTTCGCTGCCACAAGAAGCTCCCGTTGACTTTCGATGCACGCGAAATTATTCCCGGTGAACGTTTCAACCCCTCGAACTTTCGGATCATTTTCTCGGATCACCTGCTCGGCGGCCTGCAAGTTAATTCATTCGCGAAGTGTCTTTGAATACCGTAGATGTTCCTGCAATACCATGTATTCACTTAGAGTGATCTGTTCAGTGAATCAACACTTCATTCTTTGCCATACGTTCACGACTCCTGGTGGAGTTTTGTAATAATAACCTATTAAGCATTAATGTCGTTCTTTTAAGTTGAATAAAATATCTCTTCTCTTATATTTGTATGCATCCTTAAATTTTTGTTATAGGATCGAAAAGAAGTTGCAAACATAAAATTTTTTAATTCTTCTATGAATGCCAACAATTGCAATTTTTGAAAATACTTCTTTAGTCATTGTTTAGTAAACTAATTACACTAATATCTGCGAAAAGTTTAGACCGCTTGGCCCAATTATAAAAATGTTATTTTGTTTTAAAAAGTGTGCGAATAATTCCTACAATTACTGTTCGTCTTAAACTGTAATTTATATATGACATAATATTAAAAAGACAAGTGAAATCAATTGTAACGTTACGATGAATTAACTTAATTCTAAATTATCTTGACACTAGATTGGTTTAACAATAAATTTGGTTATTAAATAACACATATGCTAGCAAACAATAACACTGCTTGTCTCTCGCAGCGCAGGGAATGCAACTTACACCGTTACGATTCCACCCCTCGTTTCGGCATTCCTTTCCTCCAGTTTTCTTTTTCCTCTAAGAAATTATTAAGGGATAAAGAAGGTTTTTCCAGAAGTTTTTCGATCGAAGTTCTATGCCACGGTTTTCTCATAAAAAACTTGGTAGAAGTTTGTTTATCACAGTCAATAGAATGTGTGCCGATCTCTTTAACTTAGTTAGCTACTTCTCTTGCAATGGTTGACATTTAGAATGAATGTGAACGTAAATGGGAACAGAATACTGAAATCTAAACTATGTATATGTAATTTCGCAATGAGAATTGTACAATTTAGAGAGACCTACATTAACTAAATTAACCCTACAACCACGAGCAACGTGAAACTCGTGTTTTAAATATTTTGTAAAATTTATCGAGAGAAATATCTGTTTAATTTGGAGTTCCTTTACTAATCCTTGTCAAATAGTCACATTTCCTGTATTTATTTTAAATTTTGTTCCTGTTTTTATATTATCAATTAACTCTGAATAATCTTATATAATCAATTAACTCAATTAACTCGTCGATGCTTCTTTTTGGACTAATTCATTCCTGAAAAAGTTTTTAATCTACGTGTTTATTTGTATGAAACGTTGTATTTGCAACCGTGTAGTTGTAAAAGTATAAAAAAAAACAAAATATATGTTGAACGTAGAAGTATAGAAATATATAGAAATATAAAACATTAAAAATCACTATTCAAAATGAATCCCACATAAATGTATACACTAAACTATATATTTTTATGCAAATCTCAAGTTTCATAGATCATATAAAAGTCAGAATGAGAGCAAAATTAATTTATCAACAAATGTCCACAATTCCGTTTGATAAAAAACAATAAAATACAGTGTTTAATTCGTTGCGCTCGAACAGCATATATGGCAACTGAACCATTGTTACTCTCAAACAACATGAAACAAATTCTTCTTAAATGAAACATCTTTCCTTACTTCTTATATTTGTTTTACCAGTGCATAATTTTATTTCATAGAAAAATATAGACAGATTCGAAGCAGCGAAAAATACAATAGAAAATGTTCTCACGCGCAAAAGGTTAATGAATCATTGAAAGAACGAAAAAACAGTTTTGGATATTTCAGATTGACTGTCGCTTCAAGAATTTGCAGGATGTTTTTCTCGTCGTAGTAGTCGAATATGATTAAATTGTGAAACGGTCGGAGACACGAGCGGGGGCGTAACCACGGATAATTGTAGTAACTTCTGTCGACGAAATGAAGTTCAGCTTCAATTTACGATCGAATGCTGGGTTACACACCGTCTGACGGTCAAATTGGCACGGGAACAACTTATGCTTCCAGGTAATTAATCAAATCTGCGTGCGGCAGCGAGAGGGTAAACTTTAATGAATGAACGATACAGCGATACCCGTTAAAATCTCTTAACCGCAAATATGCTCCCGGAAACAAGAATGTTCTGTTGCCATACAATGCTCTCTAACTTCCGCTTAAAAGCAGCCAATGATCCGCCTCGCCGGAATAATCAGTTATTGTTCCGTATTGTTTTCGTTCGGTCGTAATATTCTGCTGCGAGACTAGTCCCGTAATTTTCTGTTCAATCTACCGGTTAATTGGATTGTGAACTGCATTAACGCCAAACCTACCCTGCGCCGAAAGCGACTAGTACGCGTGTTGCCTTCAACAAATGACGCGATTCAATTTACTTATACCTGACACAATTTTTATCATAATTTCTGATTAGATACAGAAATTTGTTTAATAATTTTTTATAGAAATATTTATTATAGCAGTCATTTATTGACGTAATTTAATATTATGTATCTTATCGATGTAAGATACTTTCGAGTAGTTTTATAATAGTTTTCTAGTATTTTCTAAAAATAATCTTAATATTGTATAATTTTTTATAATTTGTATTAGATGCATATTTTATCATTTGATATCATATGGTGGCGTTAATTTGTCGAATGATTTTAGAGTGCAGTTTAATGTCGTTCTTCAGATAGAAATACTTTTAAACTTTTTTCAAACCAAAGCATTTTGATGATCTGAAATAGGTTTCGTCAAATGAGTAACGCAATTATAATTTTTGTAATCTTCAAATGTCTCTTGTCGAAAAAATATTTTTTTTAAAGCATTAGGCTGTGCTTTACCAAAAACAATTTAGTGAAAACTCTTGAGTGAACCATTGACAGACCTATTTAAAGTTTTAAAATAGTAATAATAATATGCCAATACATAATTGTTAACATGATAAAATTAACATTCCGATAAAATAAATTTGACGAAATGAATCAATTTTATCCATTTTAAAAAATATAATTCAAAAATAAATTCAAAAATTATTTTACCTACAAGTGTTTGACTGTTTAAGAATGTTAAATTGACTGTTGGTTTGTAAGATAACCAAAAATGTTTATATCAATTGTACAATATAAGAGTTAAATAAACATGCACTTCTTATTTAATGGTCTCAATAAATTAAAAACAGAGCAATAAAATTCTTAAATTCTCCCGATGTCCCCATTACTGTATGTTTCACTTAACCGTCTTTAACAATTAATTAATAAGTAACCACTGTAGAATGTTGAAAATGGACTTTTAAATATCACTTTGATATAACATATTAACCCATCGAATAGTCAAAAGAATTGAATTGCTGTGATTCCACATAATTTTTAGGGAACAACCCCTAAAAATTAGCTTCTGCTCGCTCCTTGCCAATCAGGGGTAGAAGCAAATATTACCGCGTCTCTGTCATTTGACGATCCATTGTGCCCAGTATCAGCAATAATCGGCATTAATCGAGCTTTTCTCGTGTACCAGATTTTTCCGGCGTTAATCTGATTATTTTGATCGCGGATCTTCCCGAGGGTTTTTCCTTGTGCCTCCGTACCGGGATTGATAATTCAATTAGACGGCTCACACAGTTGATTTAACTGTCGGGTCCTTCTGTACTGCCGCTCTAGCATTGGGATTCACAATTCAATTAGAAGTTAAACGCCGGTAGGTCTGTACAAGGTATCCGAGTTACCCCCTGCAACTCCGCTGTGTACCCAACTCTCTCATTCTTCGGGTCCGCCGTCTCCTCCTCCGTTCATCCTTTCGCTATCTCTATCCTCGTTCGTTCACCGCGTTGTCTCTCTTTCCCGCGAAGGTTTCCCTCTGTCTTCTCGAAGCTCCTCAACCATACCAACCATCTCTGTCCCTTCCTTTAACACCGTCAAGGGTGAGAGGCCATCTCATAATCTTGCTGCGTATGTCTTCGTTCCAGCCTAATAAAGTATGCAGCCTGAATAAGCAATGAGCCACGGTGTCACTCGTGGAACTAACTCTTTAATAATCGCGCGTCACACTGATCGTCCTCCCGCTCCTTTTCTCCTCGTTCATCATTCCGCAGTTTTCCAGGCCACTCCGGGGTCGCCTCTGATCTACCTCGCAGGTGAGCTTCCGCCATCAGAACTGGATTAACATCAATCGAGCAGGCTATTCCTTCTTCGGTGCTGGAAAAGTTTGTTGCACGATGAACGATTAAGTAGATGAAAATTCGTAAGGCAATTTTGGATCCTGCTCTTAGTTTGGAGTAGTTTTCTCGAACTGCGAAGACCGCTCTGGCGAGGGTGGGTCATTGATTAATTAATACTAAACTTGCCGTTGCGGTCAAAATGGCCGGATATACATATATTATTTTATAAAATACGGTTGAACGATCTACTCAGTTCAAATACGTGCTATAATTGAAATAGCAAATTTTTAATTTTAATTTAAAATTTAGAGATTTTCAAGCGATTCAAAGGGGTCAACTTATGTTACACTTATTTAAGCTATTTGTGAATGTTGTTACAGATCTTGGATAAAAGGAAACATTTTTTTCTTTTAACTGGTATTGTTAATGTGGGAATTTGCAGAATGCTTTCATTTTATTTAAAAAAAATTTTGTCAGGTTATCGTACAAAAAATCTCATCTCAATTAATGTTCTTCTACTTGCACTTAAAATTCTGCATATCTGTCACATAACTTTAGGTATGATTAACTACATTGCCTTTAAAAATTTATATAGTATGGTGTCAGAAATGAATTCTGTTGGAATTCTTACTATAGTTGATTCCGGACAGGAACTATGATTCCAAATGCATCAAATATACGTTTTAGATTGATAAAAACAAGCTTTCTTATTTCACCCTTTGTGTTTAGATATTACGTTTATATCAAAATGTCATTTCTTTCTAATCATTACTTTCTTTTCTATACTATAACGTAATCACCTGAAATATATAAATAAAAGCATAACTGTTTCTATTTATTAATTTGTTAGCCGTAACATTATGATTTTCATTTTTATTCGATTTTTCATAGAAACATCACAATTTTTGCAAAATTCGCCAGACATCTGTCGAGTGCAAATCATGTAAACAAAGATCACGACTAACGGAAAGATCTAACAATCAAGCCGAGCTTTCATGAGAGCAGAACGCATTTGATTCCGTTCGGATCTATAAATCGCTGTTTGGGAGTTCCCCGCTCATTTATGAGTTGCCTTTTTCCTCGGCGCAAAGGGGACGAAACAATTTTAAATATACTCGCGAAAGCCATTGAAACTTCTGCTAGCCGGCACTCTTTGACCGGACGCATAGTAATGAAGCTTTATTCATAGTCCGGCCCCGTAGTTAAGCCGCAATCCGGTTTAATAACGAATATTCGTTTCGCCCGTTCGCCGGGATTACAATGAAATTTTTACCACAGTAATTAACGCTTTTCTCCTTTCGTATTTCGCGTCAGAAGCACAAAGCTCCTGGTAATAGGCGAATGGGGACACATGTCGCGAATGTTTGCGCCAACAGGGAAAGAAAAAGAGGACCGGAAGGCGGCGGGATAGTGGAAAGCGGGAGTTTTTCCAGCGGAGCCGTGCAGTAAGGAGAGTGTTTGTTACCTTTCCTCGACTTGATTGCACGAAGAATTGGTCGCGCGGCGGGGGAGGCCCTTTGAAGTTGCCGGAGTAGCAGCTTGTGAAGGTGTTAACGACGAACTGTCATAAAATCATGGGCTAATTGATACTTCCGCGCGTTGTAAACGTTGCACATGATACAAGGCAATATCATGGAGATTTAACAATGTTATTTTCATCGCCGATAGCAATGCCACTTCAGAGCATGTGAATAGTTAATATTTCCTGTTAATTTCCTCCACATATATAATGATATAAATGATATAAATAAATAAGTATACATGATACAGACCGAGACTATTGAATAATATTCATATAATATAATTTATATTCATATATTTTTTAAATATATATTAATATGTATTTATAATATTGATATGATATAAAATAATTTAAATTTAAAAATAGTCTATATTCTTTAATTTTCTCGGACGTATGAGTAATTCTTACGTTTTTTGTTTGTTTAACGATTACATAAAGAGGATATAAAACTGTAATTGTTACATATTTAGTTCTAATTGTTATTAGTAAAACATTTTATTTAGCCATTGGTGTAGTGGATTTAGTAATACGATGAAAAATATTTCATTATTTTGAAGTAAAATCCATTCATGACATCGTATAATTTCTGTACACGGTTCTTCGTTATAAATTTCGGTTCTCTTCATATTTTTCATGTTTGTTCAGTTTTTGGTTACAACTGCAAACTAGCTTTAGGAACTTCAGTAATTATCATCCGTAGATTTAAAGAGTTTTGAAAATGATTATTTCGGTACATTCTACAAAACGCCAGGTACATATCAGATATTAAAAATGGTTTCAAAAATAATTGCGAGTGGCAAGGTTTATTTTCGTTGAATCTAAAACATCCGGGAACATTGTTATATTCTCGCTAAAATTAAAACAATCAGGAACATGATTACATTTCCTCTTTTCGTGAAATTTACTAAATTTCCTCTAGGATTCATTGAAAAATTAATTACTGAATTAAGTGGAACATCCAACTGTTAAGTAAAAAATTGGATCATTTCAACAAATTAATAATTTATTATTACAAGATTCTGAGATAAAAATTGGCACTGAGCTTTAATGTTAACATTTATCTTTGACGAACAAGTACCTTATAGATCCCCAATACATCCCCATACTCACTATATGTTTACCTTGTTTATAGTCAATGAAAATTTAATCTATGAGATGTCAGAATGCCCCATATATGACCTGTCTATTATCGCAGCACTATCTATGTGCTCCCTCACATTAGTCCAATACCGACAATTGCTTATAATCTTGGAAATGATAGTCTACAACAAAATCGCTATTTATATTTGACGTTGCCTCAATTCTTTCAATATTTATTTCGTGCACGGTACAGCGGCGATTTTATATTATCTATTATTTGTGAACAATTTCATCGATTATTCTTTATATCTATTATTTGAAGACATAAAAATAACAGAAGTAATAGTATATTTCATATGGTACCTCTTAGTTATCGCAAGAAGAGTCGATTCTGTCAAGAAATTCGGCGGTCATCACGGCCGCGCGTCGACTCGTGTGTGTCAGAGAACAACAGGACAGCCTTTCCGGTCCGGGACAGCGCGAATGTCAGCACGCGCCGATCGCGTTAATCGTGCGTGAAAATACCAGTCCCTACAGGTCGCTTACAAGGTCCACCTGTCCAATTATTACGGAGCCGAACGATATAATACGGCTCCGATATTTTCGCCGGACGCGCACGTGTGCGCACCGTTAAACTAGAACGGCCGCGCGCTGCGAGATATACAAGCGCAGCGGCGGCTTTTGTTGCACCGTGAGAAATGGCCGTTGCAAGTGTCTCGTTTTCCACGGGCACGCGGGGACGAAGGTGAACCGGTGGATGGAAAAGGTAAGGAACTTCGAGGGGCCTACAACGACACGTACCCGCGGCCGTTTACGGTCTACGCGGCGAGTATCGACGCCGATTCGGCTTTACGTAATCCTGTTCTCCTTGCAAAGTACCCGCTCCCGGTACCGCAATTGTCGCTGCGGCCCTCCGATAAATATTTTCCACCGTGTCCGCTTTCTCTGCATTAGCGAACATGTGTCGTGTGTTGCCATACACGCGGTGCCATCGGCAGACTCGGAATTTTCATGCGAATTCCCGTTTTCGTGGGGTAGTTCGACAAGGTGCATTTGTTGGCATTTCCAACTCATCAGCGACAATATTAGTGAAAGCATACTTGAATTTTCTGTTTCTTGCGTATAGTGTTTTTTTTTTAAACTTATTATAAAAGAAATGGACAGGTTCAACAAAGTGTTGATAATTTCCAGGTACATTTTCTAAGCGCTCGACTTAAAAAAATTTTCTTTAAAATTAAAATGGGAAATATCTCTTTTCAAGTAATTCACATTGAATTGTTATTTTTTATGATGTTATTTGAAAATAAAAATAATATCGATCCAATCTTAAGTAATTAATTATTCCATTTTATTTGCGTTTTAAATATTGCAAAAGAAATAATTGTCAAAACGATATGCAACAAGGAGATTCTATTTTAAGGACTTTTCACATCAATTTCATACAGAGCACAATACTTGAATATTATTTTAAAGAAATTTTTCCCGGAAAGCAACTGCGATTACACCTCAACATTCGTGTTTTAAATCGAGATGTGTACATTGTTCGAAACAAATAGATGTTAAATTTTCCAATTATAATCGTTAATTAAGAGAAATATTAGAAAAAGTTTATTACCTCTGGTAAATATTGATTGCAAGAAACAGAATTTCAAATAATTAATAGAAATTTAGAAATATGAAATACTATTTCAAATAATTATTTCAAATCCACCTTAACAATATCTTAGTTAATAATTTTCTTTACCGCAACATAAATGACTGTTTTCAGTACATGTATTTATTTCGTCAAATTAATCTTGAAAGATTATTTTATACAAATCAAAGTATTCCATTAACTATTTCCAGTGCTATTTCAAATACCTTTACGCTGTTGCAGAATAAGACATAAGTTCCGGTATTACCACTGCATCGAAATGCGTCATAAAAGAATTAGTAGTCGTCCGTTAAATAAACTGTTAATTTTCATTCGAACGATGCGAGCGGAACGATAGAGAGAAAAAAACGATACCGACCTAAAAAACCGGTCGCACTGAGAAAGTAATCTGTTTGGACTCCCGTCGTTCGTCACTGACACGTATCGTCGACGCGAACAGAGTCGGGTTACCGTCGAAAGAAGGGATGAAAGTGCGGCTCTGCGGGGGTGGGAACGGCCGAGCAGCATCGGTGTTTGCCGGTGGTGAGTTTAGAGAAAAATGTATTATCGATTTCGCCGGGTATCGATATCACTGGGCATTGTTCGCGGGATCGAACACACGCTGCGCCGGCTGGCTTTTGCTTTTTTATGTCAACGATGCGCAACGACCCGCGCGAAAATATTGCGCTAACGACTGCTTTTTGGACGGCTGCGCGAGCTTGCAGTTCTCTCCGAGCTGAGAGTAGGACGCCTGGGAAAAAACGATAGACGATAGACAGGCCCCGGGGAGGAGAGACAAAACCTGATGCTGGGACAAATCGTTGGACGCGAGCTATGATGACAAAGTACGACGAGCCGCGGCCGAACGATAGCGCTGAGGATGAACGATGCGTTCGCTCGCGTGAACGCGGCCCGCGAACGATATTTTTTCTCCGCCCACCTCGTTTTTCCACGTTTCTAAACGCATCCCTTTCAAAACGTTCGAATGCGTTTTTTCCTGGCAGCAAATATTTGTTGACAAACTCTCATATATTTTGGACGGCGACCACCGTGGAATTTCGGAGTCGGAGAGTCGCATTATGCGATTTGGCTGAGCGGGGTAATCGCGAACACCTAAGCATAAATTCAAATGAATCTAAACCTGTGTAAGAAACGAGCTTATTTCTTGGTTATAGTGATAGTTAAACTATTCGTTTATAAACTACGATTATTAATATTGATAAGATTTTTAAATGAAGTGTACTTTTAAGGGAAAAACAAAATCTTTAGTGTTTGCAGTTAGTCGACTGCAAAAGGATCATTACGAACACTGTTATAATTATTACTGTTGTAATAATTATTACCTGTTACGAACAGGTAATTTCGAACAAGTTAATATGAAAATACATAGAAAGCCATAGATGTGTTTTTACCATCGTAGCAGTGTTCACTTGGTGGATCCTTGTACTTTTTGTTGCAAAAAATACGGAAATATTTACTTTTACTACTGTCATTTATCTTTTCCCCAACTTTGTTTTGGTGGTTCTTTTGTTTTCCTATATTGTCACTTTTAAGATTTCTCACACTTTTCTTCTGTAATTTTATTTCAATTGTTTTTATGTTTCTCTTACTCTTATCATTTTCTAAAGCTTTGATTAAACTTTCTAGTTTCTACTTTATTTTTTGGATAATTTCGTGGTATATAAAAAAAAAAATTAAACAAATTCGTAAAACGATTTATGCAAATTTGTGAAGAAAAGTACATTGATAAACATTTTATTGTAATAGGGAACGCTCAAGAAAATGTTCTCTCCATAAGTGGAATTTAGATGAATGAGGCTCTACTGCAGTTAATTAAACGTTCGAGATAAAATATATTATAACCGTGTACCCATTATTTAATTTTTAATGTGGATATACATCTTTGAAATAGCCTACCTTAGAATTTGAGAAGATTTTAATTATTTGAAATTCGATTGTACGCTCGATTGAACTAATTAATGGTTGCATAATGCGTGCACTGCATTATGTTTAAATGCATACCAAATATGCAATTGAATTTTAACATTTTACACTTTGATATCAGAAATGTTTACAAAATTATACATTAGTTTAAACCTTTTTTTATTTTAATTTTATGTTTAAAAACCCTGAAATGAGTTAATACGTAAGTTACCATGAATAGATATAAATTAATTGAACTATTTTTCAATGAATAAAATAAAACTGAGACGTAAATTCTATGAATCAATTAATACTGGTTGAAATGAATTGAAACGATGTAAGCATCTTTAAATTAACGCAAATGCAGATTTCATAAATATATAATAATATAATTTGATATTAACATGCGATCTTCCTGTATACATTTTTCAACAATTTATTTATATGCATATCTAAGAGATCAATTTTATTAATTATTCAATTATCAATTGTATAAAAGATAAGCATATGAGAGAAAAAATATTTTATATTCCTCGTAATATGCAAATATCCCGCAGTGAGCTGTTCTGTGACAAAACTGTGTTGCGAATGATCCAAACGGTGGAAGGAGTTTTGAACTTCGAATGCGAGAGTGTGTGAGAGTCGGTAGAGAGACGTGTAAGCAAATACAGATGTATTTAATTTATTAATCGTAACATTATTGAAAAGTTCAGGGCGAAGGTAAAAACTGCGACGAAGTGGACAGTTAAGAGGACAGTAAATTATAGTTCGCGCTCCTAAACTCGGATTTCGATGGTGTGTACGGTTCACGGGAATCGTCAGGCGTTTCTTTCCCTTGTACTCGGGCCGCGAGGGTCTCTCGTAAACTGAAACGTAAATTTTCGGCGTTTAGGGGAGGCGAACAATCGATTATTACTTTGTGCTTACGCTCGCCGGAGCGATAAAGAACGAATGGCCGTCGTGAAACGGCGCCTTTTAAGAAGCCATAACTCTTTCGCCTCCCTTCATTTGCGAATAGATAATTCGTTGGTGGCAGAGGCGGCCCAAGAATCACCGGACAACCGTGACTCCGACCGTAAAATGACTTATCGCCGCCATCTTGGATCCGCGCTTGGGTCCACGATGTTTCAGTTTAGCGTGTTTCGTTCTTTTTCACGTCCAATTTGCTCCACGAATTTTTCTTTATCAGCATAGAATGTTTATTCATCTATTCATTTCCTTCTTTCTTGTTTTATGGAAACAACCGTAAGAATTCATTTACAAGGAGTTAACATACAAAGTTAATATACATGTAATTAATAGATTTGACTACATCAAACACTAAAAGATTAATTTTCTACAGCAATCTTGGATTATTTATTAATGAAAATGTGGTATTTGATGCAATATTCGCAGTAAGACGGTTGGGTACCATTCGAACAAAATAAGGAATAATTTTAATTGTATCAATTGCTTAGTTCTTATTACTTTAAAAAGAATCTCGAATCATTCATTTGTATGCGGCAAATGAATTGAATTATAAGTGAGATTAAAGTATTTTATATCGGAAATTGTAATGATACTGTCTATTTTAATCGAATGAAATATACTTGTTAAGTGCATGATTAAATATTTCACTGACAAATAAAAAAAACAGTTTTTAAGTATTATTAACATTTATACATGACGCAAGAAGACAAAATAGTTAGAAAGATCGTGTCAACAACAAAAATATGTTTATTTGTAATCGTTAGAAATGTCAATAACAATTAGCGTGTAATTAATCTTCTACTGGCATTGGAATTCTATCACATTATTGGTGGCCATTGCAAAATGTGAAAAGCAGATAAAAAAATGGCAACTGTCATAATCTTATGATTCAATTCTGGTTTTTCAATGGAAAAAGGTATTAATACTACGAAATATATTACAATGTGTAAAGAATTTGAAAGACAAATTACACGTTATGTGTTTCGTATTTTTAAAAGAGAAATCCCTTTAGTCATTAAGCCATAAACATGCGAATCGACCGACAATAGGTAAAAAATCCGACGAACGACGACTAACGAAATCACTTTACGACTACCGTACTTAACGAAACTCGACTCTACGAACGGACAACACGTGCAACAGACCTACAGTACCGTTGCACGGACAAACATTCATCAATTTTACTGTAACAAAGAAAACGACACAAACCAGAACTTTCTACGAAATTTCCCACTCCTCATTCCAAGTTTCTTGCGACACACCCACCTCCAATCAAAAACGCTTCATTTCTTCCACCAAAAACTACCCTCCACCAATCAACGGAAAACTGAGGTGACAACAGACAGAACACGACGAACGAAAGACAGATCACAGCAAACACTCATACATAACGCATTCATACTAAGAACATAGTAATCATTTAAACAACGCATTCATACTAAGATCAAATCGAACATTCATACATCACGTATTCATACTACGATCAAACGTAACAGTCAAACATAACGCGTTCAAACAGATTCAGAAATCGTGAATAGTATACTTTGTTGTAAATAAAGTGTAGATAGAACAACCACACGTCTATATCACTACGGCATTGTATCAAACGTGTACAAACAAATCCGGTTTTACAAGCAGGATCATCAGCAAACGCGTATACAGGTAGTCTTTATTGAATACTAGTATATGCAGTTCTAATGAATCTCAAGCAGACAATATGCTGTTACAGAAAAGTACATAGTATACATATTAGGTCTACTGGAAAATTCTCTCTGTTTATAAAAAGAAAGAAAACAATCAATTTTGTATGCACTTAATATTTATTGGATTATTATAATAATTTAATATAGTCGTAACTTATTGTAGCCAGCATGACGGCAATTTATGAATATCATTTTTGAGAAATATTTGTCGCAATTAAAATGACATTAGCGGACATCATTTTTCGGCAGACCTAATATATTTATGTAAAAGATTGCATAGTTTCAAACGAGACAGACGACGATGTATAATTTAAAAATTACTCGATGTGCCGAAGTAACGTATATATTGATAAATCAATATGTTGATACATCTTATTATAGCTTATATATTGATAAATCACTAAGGAGTTTTTTTAACAAGATTTGTTAATGTGATTTTATAGATATGGATCTATCTAATTTTGTCTCCATAGCCAAAGTATCGCGTTGCGCAGTGTTTGAGATTCACAAAGACGAAGTAGAAGGCAACCAGTTAGGTTGCTTTGCGCCTGAATTTCTTTAAGCCGCTCCTCCGATTTCCGTTCCATTATCATTGCGCAACGTCGAGCGCGGTTCGCCGCGTTAAACGTCGGTTTTTCTGCCTTTCAAAAGGATTTCCCTTCCTTTTTATCCCCAGCTACAATCGAGCGTTGATGAGCGCTTCTCCCTACGTACAAACGTCAATTCCTCTTAAACATTACGGGCTCGTTCATCCTAATAATCGGCCGTTTCCCTTCGCGAATTCAATGTCGCGCAATTATTTCTCCCTTTGTAGTCTATGGTGCAAGAATTACGTCCGAAGGTAATAGCGTTCATTATTTTTATTCTTTTAAGCGATTTATGCGCGCGTTACGAAACTCAATTACGAACGATAACGAACTATAAAAAGCCGGGCATCTTCCTACCACTCGAACCAATGCCAATCGCAAATAATTACTACAAGAACAATTATAGTATTATTACCTTAATAATCAGCAGTTACTTAATAATCTTTGTGATCAAAGACGATTTATTTAAGATATTAAATATTAAGATATTAGATATTAAAATGTTCAATGATAATTTCTGGTGCCAGCATGTCGATCATAATATTCGAGACAATTCGTCGCTTTACGAATGAAATTGAATTAATAATGTGTAAAGGGTATGATCGAAATACTCCCATTCAGATTAGTGCAGTTATTAACCTATCTTTACAAATAATACAGGGATAAGTCTGTTTATTAATAAGCTCTCTCTAATTGCAATATTAAATTATTTGTGATATATGACAGAAACTCCACGCCATTTGCCGGTGTATTTTTCAATTTGATTTTCTAAACTGTGTCGAATCATTATGTCTGAGCCTTCAACTAGTCAAAAAATATTGCTGTGAGTAATATTAATATAGTCGAGCGTGCATTAAATAATGTACTGTTGATGTACCGGAAGTAAGGCACTGTTCCTCTATGTTTACGTCCCACCTACATTTACCTTGAATAATCGTTATAAAATAAATCTTTCGTAAAACAATATCGTCATAGGAGAATACTTTGAACAAATATATTGTACCAGGATAATTCTTCATGCGGTATCAAATATTATGTATCATATTTTAAAATATTATTATTATTATACCGTATATAAACATTGTATACCATCAATCATTCTTACCATATAGCTAAAGTAATCGAAGGTGTCAGATAATAATCGATACCATAAAGCCAATCAACTATTCTCCTTCCCTAAATTAATCAAAAATTCTAATTAAATCAGCCGATAATTTTTTTCAATTCGCCTGATAGGATCCTCAAACATTTACCGACCAGAGTTCGATATCTCCCCGGGGAGCTCGAATTGGCTTGCAGGATCCACCGCGGCATAGGCTCCCATAACTCCATCGAAAAATTCGCGGTCCATCCATCAACGTGGGACACCGCGGTCCCGCTAAACTGCCAAAGATAAAATTGCTCGGATTCTCGGCACCGAGATTTCCGAGATTTCATCGCAGCGCGATCGCGGTCCATCTTTCCAGGTAATTGGTCACTCCCGTTAACGAATGTTTTAATCATCCTGCTGGCGTGGGCTCGCTGAGTTTGAACCCACGATTCCCCTAACGATACACCGGCACCAGTGATCCGGAATTCTTCTCGAAATGAAACGGATCCCGCAGGAAAGTGGCGAAATTGTGGGCTCACGTCGATACGCGGTAAGACGGACGTGGAATCGAGGAAGAAAAGGACGAAGCAGAGGTGGAACGAGCACACCCCTCCGCAAATCGAGTCCAAGTGGAGCGAAGGGGAATAGGGAGAAGGGGCAGAAGGATCGGAACAGGTTCGTACATTCTAAAAGGACGGCGTGATTCGACTGCGTGGCCGGTGTCGCGTCCCGATCCCCCGAATTCGGGAGCCGGTGTAAGAGACCGGCCTTTATAATGAAGCGATAGAATGCGAAAAATTCGCTAGCTCGACAAGCGGACGCGCGTTCGAGCGTTTGTGAGCGCATTGTAAAAAGGGTGGAGCGGCTGAGAGGGTATAAGAGTCGGGAGACAGGGGAGGGGACAGATAGTCGGAGAAAGAGGAAGAGAGGAAGATGAAGAGAGAGAGAGAGAGAGAATCGACGAAGATTGGAGGTACACTGGCTAGAAAGGCGAAGGACGAGGATGACGAATTGCGTGGAAGCCACGGGAGAGCCTCGGGCGATCCGTGGAGGCATTCATAGAAGACGATTTGCGGACTCGGTTCGTGAATCTTTGGTACCTTTTTACCCTTTTCCTTGGCCGGCATCGGGTGAGAGTAGGAGATGACGGGGAGGACGACTGGCAGGGATGGTAGGCTGGACAGTAGGCTGGAGGGAGAAGGTGTGGAGGGGAGTCGGAAGGGCCGGGGGGGTGTTATTAGCGAGTCGACCCTGGCGGCTGCCACGAAGGACCACACACATCGTCGCGTCGCGCGGAGAGGAACGACAAGAGAAAGGAAAGGGAGAGACTTGGATGAACGGAGAAGGAAAAGGGAGAAGAAGGAACCGAATGATAGAGAGAGAGAGAGGAAGAGAGAGAAGTTTCTTTGCTCATCGCTCGGACGTCTTCGTGGCGTAGCGGCGTCCGTTGCGTGCACCAACTGGACCTTCTCCTCCTTTCTTTCTCTCGGTCAACTCTGCCTGCTTCCTTCCTTCCTTCCTTCCTTCCTTCCTTCCTTCCATCCTTCCTTCCTTCCTTCCTTCCTTCCTCCCTCCCTTCCTTCCTTCCTTCCTTCTTTCCTTCCTTCTTTCCTTCCTTCCTCCCTTCCTTCCTCCCTCCCTCCCTCCCTCCCTTCCTTCCTTCCTTCCTTCCTTCCTTCCTTCCTTCCTTCCTTCCTTCCTTCCTTCCTTCCTTCCTTCCTTCCTTCCTTCCTTCCTTCCTTCCTTCCTTCCTTCCATCCTTCCTTCCTTCCCTTTCCTTCCCTTCCCTTCCTTCCCTTCCATCCTTCCTTCCTTTCCTTCCCTTCCATCCTTCCTTCCTTCCCTTCCCCTCCTCCCCTTCCTTCCTTCCCTTCCTTCCTTCTCTTCCTTCTACCAATCGCTTTTCGACCATTTCGCCCAAGCCTCGGTTACCACCATTATGCCCTCTTCTCACGGACGCCCGTTACGTTTTATGTCTTTATCCCCGCGCCACTGTGTCGATTGAGATGAAAGTGCCGACGACACGGACTCTCCTATGACCGCGGCCTGGCCGATCCGTATTCCGGTAGAGCCGTCTGTAATTGTGGGGGAAACGAGCCTCGATGCCGATAATCGTACCCTCGCGGAACGCTTCGCGCGTTCCAAGTTCCAACGCGAATTAGAATTACGATCCCACACGCTCGACCGGCGCGGGCTCGACGCGGAAACCACGCACTAAGGACAGGCCGCAGAAAACCCTGCAAATAGCTGGACCTCCGCGACTACATTCATTACTTGACGTTACAGACGTTTTTGTCGGCGAGGCGGACACGATTAATTAAGGTTTTTGCATAATAATGCCGCGAATCGTTAGGCAGATACGTTGTGTATAGAAACCCATTAAGTTTACCACGGTCTTTGCGTGTTTTTCAACTATTCAGCGCTTCGTTTCTCTTAGAATGTTGGGATCGCGAAGGACTTCCGGATAAGAGGGAGACTCGGACGATTATATCTAGAAGCAGAATACGAGTTTATTAACAGTTGATAGATATATTTTATTATTTATTGTTTCCTTAATAATCTCATAAAATTGTAGCTGTATACTTTTGTATCAGTCGATGAGAAGAAAGGCGCTTTCTACAACGTATTATACTGGAAGTATCAATTATTATTTTACTCAGAGCGTAAGCAGTTTTCAATATGTCATGGAGTATACAGAGCCCACTCTATAAACAGATCAACTTTCCATGTTTGCTTTAGAAGTTGCAGTCGTAGCAAGCATCACGAATCTTTCCGAGCTAAAAGAACTTTTCCTGTTTCACCCGACAATAACATATCCGTCGCCTGGTCACGTTCAAGTATAGAATATAGCTCCGGTTTAAAGCAATTTACCATCTTGATCTCCAGAAAGGAAATACGCCTGAAATCGACGTCGTTTGGATTCTAATCATCATTAAAGTCACCCGGATAGGCTTTGACATTTATACTGGTTTCTAGTAGAACAAGACGAAGTCCCGGCCAATGAGAAGACTAAGAAGCGTCTGGGGCATCGTTATCCAGTCGGGTCCCCCGGCCAGATATCGCGAGCACGTCCTAGCTGCCATTACCAGGGATTAACGTCACCCGGCCGGACTTAAGCCTGATTTTAATTGCACCTTGATGTTTCGGAGACTCGTGAAAAAAGCTGTTGCACCCGTACTCGGCCCAGCGGTGGATCGTTTTATCGGTCGCGGTTGAAAGAGTGTCACTCGGCTCGCACGATATTCCATGGACGAGCTTCGGGGACATCTCGAAGCTTATGTCTTTGCTACCGTTATCGGGGATTAACGTCAGTTGAGCAGGATGCAATTCAAATTAACTGAGACCCTTCTTGAAATTTTGCCCGCGATCCGTGCACGCTTTTAAAATTCTTGATCGATCATCTTTAAAGATCTCCCCTTCAATTAGGGGGATTACGCGCGGAGAAGTGCACCCGAGGAACGAGGGATCCGCCTTCTGGTTGGCTATTCTTCCAAAAGGATCAGAAAAGTTCGGGACGTTATTGAAAATCCTCGTAAATAAATTGTGGTTCGTACGGCAATGCTTTCCAGTTAAACCAGTTTTATCGGACAGCAAGTTACGTTACGATTAAAACTACGTTTACACGAACTCTAATTGATACGAACTAACAGTTCATTTAACTAGGTAGTTCGTATGAAAGGAGTCGACCGACTTCTTTCGCTGCATGGAATTCTACGTTTAAGTAACTGCAGCATTTTCGCAGGTAAGCGGGTTCATACGCATGTTTTTCTTAGTCCTTGGATTATAGCAATGATTCGAGTACGTCGTATAATTCATCTTCATGTAAATGACGAATATTTCGTTCACATAAGTGAAGTTCTACTATAAATAAATTCTAAAATATTGCTGCAACAAACTTTTCTATAATTTACTCCTATTTGACTTCCACCTGCACTCCTCCGACTTGATCAATTTTCGAACTTCTCTTGAACAAAATTAGTGAGAGACATTTCCATATTCTATCCATTAAGTTACATCTGAAAAATGATCGTTTTCCAAACGTCAAGCAGTCCAGACTATGAGCTCTCATAAAAGTTAGTCAACACTGTTTTCATACAGAAATCTGTATTATGAAATATTCCGAAGGCTGCAAAGTTCATAACAAAATGATAAAAGAACCGCTCTTGGCTCTACAACCATGTCAAATTGTTAATTTTCAAAGATTTCAACCATCAAACATCGTCTCGCATCAGGCTCTCCTAACTCGGCTACCTTCGACATCTTCCTGAGAAAAACTATTCTTCGATACTCGCAAGTCAGTAAAGACTATCGAAAATATTGGGAAAGAATGGTTAGCGAAATTTGTAGGCAAATCGATGTTTCGCGCAAGAGGTTTAAAAACCGCTGCTGACGTTGGCAGAGCAAGGGCTGGTAGTGGCAGGTTTGATAGCGTTTTCATGTAGCGTCAGTTCGGAACGTGATCCTCGTTGTTTGTCAGATTTTTGTCAGTCGTGCATGGCTGGTTACCAATGATCCATAAGCGTCCTGCGCCTGTCGGGTCCATGCACGCGCAGCTCGCGGACGGAGCACGCAATTCGCGTTTATTGTTGATCGAGTTTAAGGAGCTTGCGTGCTCGAGCCCGCGTGTATCGTATTTCTGGGTGCGTGGGGGACGTCATTAAGACATTGTCCGCTTTAATTACCTGTTCCTCATCTTCGATGGTGGCCAGGTGAGCCGCGGGAGAGCGAGAACAGAAGGGCCGCGGACCTGGTCCTTCCCGAGGGCTCCCTTCCCGCGCCGCACCGGCCCGCCGGAACGACCGAGATTATATTGCGGCTTACGCGGCAGACTTTAGGACCGAGAGCCGGACAAATTACTTAGTAATACTCTTCACCGAAAATTTCGCGCCGGCTGCGGTTTTGCGGTGCAAGCCGGCCAAGCAGTCGCGTGAACCGATGCTCTGCGGTCCCGACGCGTTACCAGACCGAGAAGCTCTGCCCTCGGGCCGCACAATGCCACGCTCAAGACGCTGCAAACTTGCTTTTTTCCGGTTTACAACGCTTAATGACTTCATTCGTTACGAGATCCCGCTGGAACGGAATGAGGTTCTGCTCGGGGTTAAATTGAATCAAATTTTCCATGTATGGTTTGGAAAGACTGAAGATAATCCTGCGAGACTGATATTTTCCTATTGTAATGTCTCTGGTGTAGTTTCAGTTTTAAAGTTAAATTTTAATTTATTATTGTTTAAGGGACAGTCATGTTGAAAATTCGTTACAGCAAATGAAAGGACCTTCTTGCAGGCGGTCCTTACTAAATATATAGTATACATTTGTTTCTGTTATTAATTCTTTTAATAAAATAATAATAATAATAATTGATAGTCATTCGTATCACAGGTGACGTAAAAGCAATCACATGAGTGTAATTATAAAAGAGATAGAAGAATATAGAAGAAACAAGAATAATGTTAATCAGTGAATAAGAAATAGGAAACACGTTAATATAATTACAATGAAATAAAACGCAAAACAAAGATACTATTGTTTAAATATACTACCAATGCATCGGTATAAAACAAAATTGATTTCCACCGCCTTCTCCAAAATCAAAAACGAAAAATGTAGGTCTGAATAACGTAAGTGTTTATCACCAGAAAATCGAAGGAATACGACTTATAAATACACTAAAATATATAGACTTATCAGCTTATAACTTAAGTAAGTCATTAAACTTGAGTAGCTAAAATTGCCTAGTTTCGTTTTATGCGTGGTACAATGGGGTCGATGGCATTGCAGAGTTTCAACCTCGCATTTCCTTCAGTATTTATAATTTTTAGCCGATGGGACCCACAAACATTCGTATGTTCTGTATTCCGCAATTAACGGGATAATGAGATCATCATCACACTTTACTATGCCAGACATTTTATTATACAGCAAACCACGCTGATGTCGACGGTGATAATGCGTAAATCGCGCGCAGAAGCGTACACGCTGGAGGAACATTTGTTCTGCTGCTGCGAGTTCCCGCGAATTTCCCATTTTTCTTCGATTTTTATCGCTTTAAATGGAAACAGGCAACAAGCGGCAATATTTCTCTGGTGACCGTGCGAAAGAGCATGAGTCTAATTTAGTCGGAACAATGTTAGTCATAGCGTTCAAAAAGTAGAAGTATTTCTAAGATCGATACGGAGTATATTTTGTAAATTTAATGAAATTGAATGTATATTACTGCCCATTACTATTTGAATATCTTAAAAGTGCTGATGAATACGATATTAACCACTTGTCGTACATTGACGAGGCTGGCACGTGACGGATATTTCTAGTAATGACCTGTTAAATATGAATGTTATTCCGTTCTTTTAGTTGAAATAAAATTCTGCTTTCTTGTATTAGTATTTGAGTTAATGTAGGCGTACAATAAATATAAATTTTTTCTCTCCAAGAAATTATTATTATTATTATCACTAAAGTCTTCTTATTCGATTGTGTCCACAATTGTTTTTTAGAATTTTGACATTTTGTTTCTCGATTTTTTTATGTATTTCGCTTTACAGTCTTAAATTGTCGCCGTTACAATAAATAGATAAGCATATCAGAAATAATTTAATAACCATGACGAGAAACGAAGACGTCCGAAACTTGTTCGCAATACATTTATGTACAAAGTTTCGCTGCGATAATTTTGACGATGCGATTTATGATTTATGAATATTTTACACAGTGTTCTATAATGTAATATTCAAGAATCGCATCAACTTTTATAACCGAACTAAAATATCCAATTATCCATTGCACTTTAAACGTGCTTTTCCGTATATCTGTTAATTCAGATAAGGAAAAACCTTGATGTAACATTTGGTAATAGGTGACCACATTTCCATGTAACACAGAACATCGCCAAAAACTTACTTGTTGTTGCTTCAGTGATGATTAACCTCTTGCACTACGATTCCTTTCATGCTGCGTTGATTAGCACTTACTTCTTCTTAATATTTTCCTTAATAGTACCAGACTTGTTTCTTTTATTGTCTTTATGTATGTTTGTTTCTAGACTTTGATAACAGAAGAAATAAATTTGATTTCGATTCAAAATAAATTAATAATATTCATCTTTAGTAGATCTTGCATGAAATATTTGTCACGAGTCTGACTCGTTATTATAGTGCAAGGGGTTAAGTGTGATAAATAACTGTGTCCCAAATGTCATTTTACAGTGAAATTTGTAAACATTCTTTTGTGTAATAAATTTGTGAAATTTTTTACATGAAATTTGTATCACGAGTCTGACTAGTTAATATACTGCAAGGGATTACAGAGCACTTCACAGATTTAATTTTGTAATCAATATATACAGTCTAACCTCTTATAACAGGATAAATCTCAGATAGCACAAGACCGTCTTTAAGACGTCTGGTGTCTAAAAGAGATCTTATGGACGTTTTATGGACGTCTTTAAAGCGATTTTTAGATCGTTCGTAGGCCGTTTGCAGGTCAGTTGTGGACCATTTGTAGAAAATGTAGGAATCGAGTTTGTATGTATGTAGGAGCAGGTTTTAAGGAATTAACTTTTAAGAAATTAGCAATAGCACACATGTATGGGTAATAAAAAAGATTGTATTAATAATTTTCGTCTAATCCTATTTTCGCTTCACAAGTCCATTTCTATTTATAAATTGCAAATCGATGCATTCTTGTCAACGAACAATTCGTATAAAAAGCCTAGAAACAAAATTCACATCATCATTTTTATTTTCTGGTTCCATTATCTATATTAAAATTATATTTAAAAGCACTTATCTGTTTTAATTGAAATATATTGAAAACATAGAAATCACCTTGGTGACATATTTCAAGTGTCTTAAAGATGTCCAACATCGGACGTTAAAACGATGATCAATTCGGGACGTTTTTAAGCCGTCTTTAAGATATCTGTTACGGGACGTCTATTTTGGAATGTCTTTAACCCATTAACGCCCAAAATGAAACTGCAGTATTATATTTTTCTATTGTTTTTCTATTTATTAGTCCATAAGGGATAAAATATGCTATATAAGAAAATAAAATGAAAAAGATATATTTACATATCAAGTTTTAGGGGTGTACTCAGCCGTGTACAATGGGCGCTTTAGGAGTGAAATTGTTTGAAACAAGGTCGTTCAACACATAGCGTTGTACCTGTGCAGGTACAGAGGGCGGTAATGGGTTAAGACGTCTTAACGACGTCCCAAGGTTCTTTTAACGTCTGGAATAAGATATCCTAAAGATGTCTACCTAGGTGCATAAGACGTTCAGACCTGAAACGGCCGTAAAATGGATGTCTGTAAAACATCTAGTGCTTACTACGATCCGTTTCATGATATTTCGGAACCGTGTTCTCCGAGTGCTCTGTCATATATATTCAGAGGCATTTCAAAACAATAGAAATCCAAAAAATTCGTTTAAAGTATTTTTAATGATTTCAGGTAAGTACAGATTTCAGGAATGCTGACGACTTATTATCAGCAACTACGACCACTCATTAGAGGGTTGACCGTGCATGTGCATAACAAAATCATAACCATGGAATTTAATGACTGCTGCTTTTTACTGGTGGAATGAGCCGCGTGTAATTCTTAATTATTTACTCATTTCCGTCTAGTCAGATTGCGAACACGGAAATCAAAAGGAGAAGAAAAATTGTTGATCGGTGCGTAAATTGAGCATGCTCCACGGCATTTGTACCAGGCTTAGAGAAATGGCCGCGAGCCTACAGCTCGGTGATTTGAAATGAGAATCAGAAATTTCCCGCGGCACGTGAGTTTACGAGCCATTCGGCTGCTCCAAATAAGGATCGCGGGGTAAGGCATCAGGAGGCGGCCGTACGACGGAGGGACGAGGAGTTCTGAAAATAGGCGTATCGTTGCGGACGCTTTCCAGCAGGAAATCAGTTCTTTATTACCGCGGCGCGGCGGCCAGTTTTAAGACGCCCCATTCCGCCAGTCAATTACAGCGTTATTTCGTTCGGGCCGGTAGTCGGGCAAGGACAGCGAGGACCCGCAATAAGGAACGGACACCTTCGTAAGAGAGATACGCGGCTTTTATCCGACTTTATCCCCGAAAGTTCGCCGGGGCCATAAAGCGTGCGCGCGGGCCAAGCTAAATCAAATTCGTTCCGCGAAACGGTCCTCCCTGGGAAGCGTTTCACGCACGCAAACGAGATTCCGCGGCGACATTCCCAATCATTCTTCGGCGCTGTGCACCATTCACCGGGGTTATAAGGCCGATTCCTCGTATCACGAACACACGCGTGGAGAGTGCTCCCTCTGCCTCTCTCTTTCTCTCTCTCTCTCTCTCTCTCCCCCCCCCCCCCTCTTGTACTCTCTTGTTTCTTTTCTTTGTCTCTATCTCTTTTTCTATTTCTGTTTCTCTTTTGTTCTCTCTTTCTCTGTTGTTCTCTCTCTCTCTTTTTTATTTTTCTATTTCTCTCCATCCCCCTCTCTCTTGTTCTATCTTTTTCTTGTCCTTTCTTTCTTTCTCTCTCTTTTTCTCTTTAAATTGAATAAAAATTTATGTAGGTTAACATTTATCTGAATAAGAATTTATTCGTAAACGAATTTGCAAGGAAAAAATCAAATTGAATAAAAACGATAGTTTGTACATTAATTTCTATAATTTAGTCATTTATTTATTTTAGTTTCTAAATTTAATAGTTTCTAAATTTGCCGCGGAAAGATTGTTACTTTTAAGGTTTGGCTTAACTAAATAATCTTTCTAGAGGAAGTTGATGAAAATTTTATAATTCTGTAAGTACTTAAATTTGAATCGATCTTGAAGATAAAAACCAAAATAGTGAACAGTTATTCGAATAGAAGATGCTTCGAATAATTTATTCGCACAAAGTATTTGAATAAATAGATAGAACAATTTATGATAAATAACGAATAAGAATAATATATTCAACTAAAAAGTACTAATTCAAATAGTTACCTTTTATAAATATTAATTTGAAACAGTTTTAATGATATCCAATTTTGGTTGAAAATCAGTCTTTTTATGACCGTATACGTTATTCGAGTATAACTGAGTATATTGCTGGTCAAATGAGTGTTTCGGCAATTACTATGCTACAATAATACAAATTATAAAGATACTTCCACCGGAAATCATTAAATAAATTGATTTATTCGCAGACATTCATATAACAATTGTAAACTGTCTTCGTAATTTTAATCGGGTTATTAGAAATATTTGTTGCCGTTCTAACCTGTTATTATTTTTGTAAAAATTGTTTATACAGTGTGTAGTAGACTAAATCTTTTAACATGACAAAAAGATCAATTTTAAAAAATATTTTAGAAACTGTCTACACATATTTGTCTGCGACTGTATTTCTGTCTCTCTATACCTCTCTCTCTTTCTCTCTCTCTCTCTCTCTCTCTCTCTCTCTCTCTCTCTCTCTTTCTCTTCGTCCCAAAGGATAGAGGAGAAAGCCGATTCCGCTTACGCAGGAAAGACGAGCAAAAGGATAATAAGCGGCAAAGAAGGAGCGAAGAGTCGGTCGCGGCATAAATTATTAACCGCGCTTTTAAAGATTTTTCAAGCAACAGTTCTGATTAACCGTGAAGAAGCGCTCAATAATTTGCGGTCACATTTAAATCACCTGCGTTCCGCGTCCACAAGCCGACTATTTTTTAGCGGTCCGAGTTTATCGCCGTTACAGGATGCTCGGGTTATTTAACGCGCACCGAACGGACGATTTAACCTCCATTATTAGATGATTAACAATGAGAAATATTTCGCAGTTCAGAGGATCATCCGCACCTCGGTATTTTTTCGTGTGCTCACGGATACTTAGAAATGGGGTGAAAGTAAGTTTTCTGTGGCTTGTAAATACGGAAAATATAACTGCTTTATATAATATGCTTTATATGTATAATCTTTATCCATTTATGCTATATGATATAGGAATATATAAGAAAGCATTTGTCTCATCAAGAATTAACAGTTGCTTTAGCTTAGTTTTACTACAGTAAATCATCTAAACGACGAAAGAAAATTTTCTTTCAATCCAATGGTAAACCCTTTATGGCTGAATTCTTCTTTTAAATATCTATCTCCAGACAACTTGCAAGACATTTACTTTGATATTTCGGGTTGACAGTACTGCCAACCGTCATCAGTATTGTTATTGATTATCTTAGATACTTTATATTATTAAGACGCATAAGTAATTTTGTGAAGAAACTAAAATTATTTGATAGACTGTCGATATATTAGTATATATCATGAAAGTTTCACGAGCCCATAGAAGGTTAATGAATAGAGTATAAATATTGTTATTTCGCTATTTAGATTCTGATTATTAATTGAAATTTTTCCATGTTTCATTAAAATCCACAGAAGGCGTGATGTGCCTAGAAGTAGTATCTTAAAATAATGTTGATAAAAGTCGGCAAATAAAACTATAACTAATTCTAAACAAGCGCAGATATCTGTCAGAATGGTCTGCCAATTGATTGTTAAAAAACGAGTTGTCCAATATTATATGCAATGCTGCATAAGCCTAGATTAAGTCTGAGTGAGTTCTTTCACACAGTAAAACATAATTTTATATACGTATGTGCATATTTTTATATATATGTATATTTGTATGATGGATACCACTGTTATGTGGTTCCTTATGGAAATGTTCAACCGACAATTCTTCTATTGTTACTGACACACTCGAGTTTAAAGACACGGTGGGAACTAAAATGACCGACTTCTGATTTTTCATTTTACGATTTTGGAAATTATGAAGTAATAAACATTATACAGAATCTGAATAGATGACATGAGATTTTGTAAGGCGATTCAAACTAGTGTTTTTAAAACACGTTAGAAATATTATTGTGTTAATATCTAAGCTCGCGAAATTAATTACTTATGTTATTCAATCGAAGATGTTTACTTGTCATCAATCACACGCTCTCCCTAATACCGCGGTTTTTCATTTATGTCACTCCTGTAACAGCGGAACGGTGATCACTTAGAGCAGCATCTGTGTTGCACGGATGAATCACGCGTTCCCAGTCCAATTCGTCAATTTTTTGCAGCATTCGACGTGCGATAAATGAACGAGCGTTGTTCCATTGTGGAATGATCACTTTTTGTAGGATCTGACAGAACAAATAAAAGAGACATTCTTCAAAAATCACATTTCTCAAATAGTATTGTCAATCGACAGAATTGACCAGCAAATACGGTTTGAGAAAACAAAGGAATTTTGCAGCAAATAAAAGATCAGGAGACTACGGTGTCATTGATGCTGCAAATGAACCGTTGTTTAACTTTTCCAATGTTTAGTATGTAAGTGGAATATGTAGGCAAGAGTCATACTATTTAATTTGTGGTATTTATAATCTATCATAATCGATGTACGATCTATAATATGAATATAATATAAATACATGAAATCAGATGAAGTAATAAAGTAATATAAGGTGAAAATATTTGTTCCATTCTGCTCTTTTATCTTCGTCTGACATGAAATGGATAATCCTTCAAGAACAATATTCAACAAGTTGTTCCACAAGTTAGATGTGAACCCTTTGTTATGGGCTTATTTCCACATGATACTAAAAAGAATTGTTCTCTTGGTTGACTATTATCATTTAATTCCTTTCTAATAGAAGCTCTCGTAGACGCATAGAAAATGGAACATAGTTCTTCTATAAACATGAAATGATCCTCTGGGCTTGTGAGCTACTCTACAAATTTTTTAAATTGCAGCAAATTCGTAGATAAATACCAATACATTGAGATTAGATACTATGTAGCCCATAATATATTATTATCATTATTAATTCCATTATATGCTTAATAATATAATATAATTATGTTATACATTATTAATATTACTAATTAATATTATTAACATTATAATGCAATTATATAATATATGAAACAGTATAATTACCAATAATTATATGAAAAATAGAAGGGGACTTTCTAGAGTTAATAAAGTTTACACAGTTATTATCGTTCAAGAGTTACAAAACTGAATCAGAAATCGAGCATCTTCGGAGAGCAAAGCGAAAAGAGCTCCACTGTCCAAGGGATGAATAATCGTTTCTCCAATATTTTGCTCCAACAATACCGGTGGAGCGCATCGAGAGGAGGAATTGTGGAGAGGCGCAAAAGATCTGAACCGCGAACTTCGGTGTCCCCGATAAATATTTGAGTGCACCGAGTCGCCTAATCCCCTCTATCGTTCCCGCGAAAGTATTCGAGGGGGAAGCAGACCGAGCTGGCGAATAGTTTCCGAGAAGCACCAGGTCAGTGGTGTGCGAGGAACCGAGTGAACGGGAAAAGGAGAGAGCGAGAGGATCGCGGGAGAGAGAGAGAGAGAGAGAGTCGTCCTTGGTTCGTTCGCGTGCGAACCGCCCTTTCGGCTGGTCCTCGCGAGGGCATAGGCCATGCGTACAGGGGTCACACGCGTGACATACACGCGCGACTCAGCTCGGCGGCCGAGCTGGCGGTGGTCTGCCAATGGTCCCGCAATATTTCATAATTAGCCGCACGATGCCGGTGCGCTGCGCGTGTGTATGCGTGCGCACTGGTTCCCCGCGCGCAGCGTGTCCGC
Organism: Augochlora pura; assembly: GCF_028453695.1. NCBI lineage: Eukaryota > Metazoa > Arthropoda > Insecta > Hymenoptera > Halictidae > Augochlora > Augochlora pura. The sequence goes on from NC_135781.1 coordinate 19,536,833, forward strand.
TAGCACCCCCTCTGTCACGGCACGCCACGATGTTGTGCCTACACATCCCCGATTAAATGCCGTATTAACTCCGAGGCCCTTCATATTTTAGGCCCCGCGCACCGACGCGTTGCAAACGGCCCGTACCACGGGAGGAGATGGTATTTCCGAGGGAGGGGAGACTCTACGGATCGCCTGCCCGCGAAAAGGGTTTAAGATGTCGACGAAATACAGGGTGCGCCATAATAACGGCGCTCGGTTAACGGTACCGAACACGAGACTTCTCATTTACTATTTGTCATCATTACGCTACGGATTTTTGTGGAAAATAAGAATTATCCGTGCCAATCGCGTAAGACAAAAATCTAAGAGGAATGTACGTCTTCTTTTAACCCTTTCAACGCGGAGAATTTTCTTAGTCATATACGCAATTTCCTTAAAGTCATGACATTATTTAAATAGCATTTAGTATAAGATGTTATTGATGCAGATCGTAGAAAATAAGAATTTTTGGCTTTAAAAATGCAGTTTGAGCGGTGACATTCAATTGCAAAAAATTGCTGGTTTTAATTAACTGAAAGTAATGGAACAATTTCCATAACTTCTTCTGATGACTTTGCTGTTCTGTGTTTCTTATTTTTACACTTATTTTCAATTTTGATATATTAGATTGCTTTGTTTCTTACCGCACAGGATTTATACATTTAACTCTTTTAAAACAGATATGATTGATACATTGTCTAGTTCATTATCATATAATTAAAGTGTGACACATTGCTACGTAATTGAATATTTCCTTTCTTGTAGCTCCAGAGTGCGATAAATTAAATTATTTCTGGTTTCTGTAAATAAATTGTACTTATCAAAATTATGTTCACATTTTTAAATTGACCATCTAATTCCCTATTGTTTGAAACATTATTTTAAGTCTCCGTTTGCAACATTATTTTCATCGTTTCCATTTGCATAAGGGTGACGTAAGTCCACACAGTAATTGAAATTAAAACACGGGAAATTGAAGTTCTTATGTTTTAAAAAATCACAAAAAATTATTAAATACCTAACCATATCTTTGATATATGATCAGGTAATTTTGCTTGCTATATATTACCTTAATTCTTTTAAACAGATTAAAACATAAACACAGTAGAACATATGAAAAATTACTCTATGTGTATTTCCTAAATATTCGGAACTGTGTTAAATAAATTCCGGATCCGCAGCAATCGTTTGCAGTAATTTAGGGTGATGAAATTTTTGTGCAATTGAAATAGTGCAAAATTGCACTACAAGTATCGCATTTGAATGATTTTATATAAAAATTGATTTTGTTCGTTGTACACAATGTTTATACATTTATAACTGAACGTTAATAACTTAAACATGGTTAGTTTGTTCTCCTAGAACGATTTGTAGGTACAATGAGCACCTTTCATGCACCTGGAATTTATCTCATAATAAAACCGTCTACAACTTGGGGGTCGTTTACAACCTACAATTAAAGCAGTCACTTCGCTGGTCGAATACAAACTAGCACAATCTGGTTTTACGTGTACAATAGGACGTCAGTAGCTAAAACTTTTTTAGGAAGGATCATAATCATTAAAGGCTACGCATCCATTTGTTTCGTATCATCGTATTATACTCTTATTGTCTATTAAAACAGTGATACGATACGAGAATACACAACTTATAAAGATACTCAGCTTATATTTCGCTACTTCGAGATCTTAACGTAATTATGAAAACAAGAAACCTCAACATTTACACAGATGGTTAACATTAAATCTATCCATGCTTCTCGAAATAACTGGTTACACAATTACAATTTTAAAATTGTTAAAATCATATTTATAGAATAGTGCAACTGGTTAATGTGGGATGACAAATTGCTGTGCCTTCGGTTGTTTTCATTGTTTTCAAGCATAATTCATTTCACATTTATTGAATTCCATATTCCATAAATTCTTAATTCAAGAACTGTACAAAAATAGCAAAAGGACTAAGTATATTTAGTATTGTAATCCTTACGAGCCGATGCATGACATTTATTCCTAGTGTTCGGTAGTTTAGTATATCCTGGTGATCGATTCGTGGCCCACCCCATCCAAGTCTGAATTGCTGCCGTACCCGCCGAAAGAGGGTGAAAGCTTGCATGAAAGAGTCAGTTACAGTGCATGGTACAGTAAGCACGCTTACCAGAACAATCCACAATTTTACCTCTGTTATTTTGGCACGCCCTGTAAAGGGAAAGAACGAAAGGTGGAGGCAGAGAAACAGAGAAAGCGTCAAAACCTTCGGACCGAGGGGGTTAGGGGAGCAGAGGAGATGCAGGAGGGGTTGGGGTATACATCTCACGTCTCAAGGCATCGTCAAGTGATTTACGCGCACGAATGTGGCGTAGCTACGATAATTAAGCGAGGAGCCGCTCGGGCCCCGATCGCGCCGGGGCAGCTTTTCACTCTTCTCGGCTCGGCCGCGTGGGCGGTCTCTCGGGGCTCCGTCCAAATTTGACACGCGTATCATAACCCTTCCGACTTAGTTCCCTCGGCAGAGTATGTGGCTTTCTTTCTCTTTCTCCCTTTCTGTCTCTCTATCTCTCACACACATTCTCTCGCTCTCTCCCTCTCTCCCTCTCTCTCTTTTTCTCTGCGGGCTCTCCTGCGTGCGTGGCACGGCCGCGTTTCTACCTGTGCCGTGCCGCTGCGAACTCCCTCGTCCGTGGATTTCGACGGCGATCGAGCGGGAGGGGGCTGTTATTAAGTTATACAAGGGGGAGCCTGCTGTGGGAATTTTTCCTGCGGTTGTTCGCAGGTGTTTCGCGGACTCTCTCCTATCCAGGTGTCTGACCTAGCGAGTCCTTTTTCTTGAACTGTACTTCGAAGTTTAACGACTCTTCCAACGTGTCGGTGAAGAGAACGGTAATTGTTGGGGATCTAAACTACCTGCAACCAACAAACACTGGCATATTACAAAGATGTCGAACAATTCTATGGCTGCGATGTCGCGTGTTTTCACTTCCGAGATATTCTTCTTTAAATCGTTTCATATTAGTATTGTTTCAAATTGCATAATCCTTTTGAGCCTCTAGAATTTGTTTCCACGATGTTTTTTTTCTGATAATTACGTAAATGTTATAGTTTAATTTATGCAATGACTAGAATTTGTTGAAACTGTGCGGTTACAACGTTCACAGAAAATATTCAAGGGACATTGATATTGTTGTTAAACAAATCCACAGGCAACATACGCGAATTCCTACATCTGAGAGGAATTAATGTACGCTGTACTATAAGAACATACTACGCTTGGCTGTTCTTCCGTTTATGGTCCATCTCAGAATTCGATGAAATTTTGAAAATAAGTTCTTTTTTAACTAAAATGACGATTGCCAGAAGGATTTTTGGCGACTTGAAAAAAATTTTTTTATCATTTCAATTTCGCGCTCTACTTTACCGACTGACTGACACCGACTTTGTACTTTATGTTCGTGCTGTGCGCATGCGTAAGTATGATGGGACAGTTTGTCAAGTGCTTTTAGAGTTGTATAAGTCGTATAGTTTAACAATGAGTCATTTAAATTTGTTTTACATTGTAAAAAAAATGAATGATTTCAAGTCAGCACTAGAATGGGTGAGAGAACTTGGGTTAATTCCTGCTGAAAAATATTGTGGAAAACATAAGAATAAAATGATGTATGTTGAAGTGAGAGGAAAACTAGGTCGCTTTCGATGTCGTAAAATGGGAAAATATGATCATTGGATTACAGCTGCACATAATACATGGTAGTTATTACTTGGTTCATTATTATTTTTATTATTTTATATGGTAGAATTCTAATTGAAAATTTTAATAGGTTTGAACGATGCCATTTAAACATTGAGACTTGTATGATTATTACTTATGGTTTTGCGTGGAAATTTTCATTCGAACTAATGCAACATGAGTGCTCTATAGTTGAAAATGAGACGGTTTCCTCGGAAACGATTAGCGATAGATTTTCATTCTGCAGAGAAGTATGTACTCTTTGTCTTGATAGACGATACGAGATGAAAGGTTCAATAGGTGGTCGTGGTGTTATAGTAGAGATTGACGAATGCAAAGTTGGACGGAGGAAATTTGAAAAAGGGCGTATACGTGAGGGGGTATGGATATTAGGTGCAATTATTGTGGCCAATCATTTTATTTTTCTGAGGGAATCGAGCTTTAATAACTTTTATTTTAAAACATTTGTTATCAATGTAGGTATGATAGAGCGAGGAGGGAAGAAATATCGGTTGGAAATATGTCCCGACAATAAACGTGACGAGATTATGTTAATATCTCTTATTAAAAAACATGTAGAAGTGGGTTCGGAAGTTCATACAGATTGTTGGAAGGGATATATGAATTTAAAAGATCATGGTTATATTCATAAAACTGTGAACCATAGTACAAATTTCGTAGATCCGGATAGTGGAGCGTACACACAAAATATTGAATCATCGTGGCGTGCTTTGCGAGCTCGTCTAGCTAGAGGTGGAATCAGAAAAGATTCGCTTATAGATCATATGTGTGAATTTTTATGGCGCTATGAGGTTAAACAGGCTGGCAATGATCCATTTTTACAATTAATTGACGACATTAAATATATATATTCTGGAAATTAATGTAAAATGTATAGAAAATTTCAATTATTAAACCAAGTGAATCAATATCTACAATTGGAAGATTACGAGATGAAAATTAATTTAGGTTAGGTTAACCCGAAAGTTTATTTATTATTTAGTTATATTACTATTTATGCGATTAGAATGAGTTGTGGTTAGGTTAGGGTTAGGTCGTGCTGGGGGCGGAGAGGGCCGGCCGTAAGGCCGGCCCGACCACGCATTCGAAAATCCAGGAGTAGTCTAAAAATTGAAAGATTACCTTATGTATGTATCATTCTAAATTAAAGAGGATTCGCTTATAGATCATATGTGTGAATTTTTATGGTGCTATGAGGTAAACTAGGCTGGTGATGATCCATTTTTACAATTAATTGAAGATATTCTATATAAAATAAAAAGTGGATAAGTCGGTAAGGTGGAGTGCGACATTGAAATGATAAAAATTTTTTTTTCGAGTCGCCAAAAATCCTTTTGGCAATCGCCATTTTAGTAAAAAAAGAACCTATTTTCAAAATTTCATCGAATTCTGAGATGGACCATAAACGGAAGTTTCGCCCTACGCTTTATTTAATAAAAAGGAATATTGTATTACATAATAGTACTGATTTTATAAAGGGTAATAAACGCCGCACGTGCATCCTCTTCAAAAATTTCCTTCACTGATATTAGAGAAATATTTTTCTTATATTTCTTATCCATAAAGGCGAATTCAAAGGTAATAATTATTTCGACCTATTTTTGTAATGAGAAAACGAAATCATGCTTTTCGGCAAAATATTATAATGAGATTTAGTGATAATTATTAATAGATGTAGATTCAGTCATTATAGCCTCGTCTACGTACTCGCCAAAATGAATGCAAGAGGTAATCCTAGTCGCATCATGTGGGACGGCAATTAAAAAATGACATTTTCTGGAACCTTTTGTGAAAATGTGCGTTTGTGAGTGGTCCCCTTTCAAGTCGTTCTGGCTCGCCAATATCGAAGTTCACTTTTCAAACTCCTCAGGTGTACTCTTACAGTGCCAGCAAAAATTGATATTATTTCAAGCCGCCACGAGGGCGACCGCTCAGAGGTGATTATCAATGTTTTAATCCGTTTCGTAGCTAGTTCCTGATCCACTTTGCGCGGGGCTTCCGGACTGGAAGCGGTTCGATTAAAATCGCGACGGAAAGTAAAATATGAACCGGAGTTTCGTCGTGAAATTCATGCTACCCGCTAACTGGAGTGGAACTTCGCAAGACAAACGGCCGCAGTTCCCCAGTTTGGAATCCTGATTGAAATTGGATCAAACGAGACAAACAATCGATGCAGCGCAACCGGCAACAGCCATTGGCTGGGCGTCCTATTTTTTTTGTTCGTTCCCGCTGTTTTCTGCTCGTCGATGCGCGAAGGGCGCCGGTATTTATGGGAAAACCTGACGGGTGCCGGCTCCATTTGCAATTGGATCGAGCAAGACGTATGATCGATCTCCGCGTGGTTTACGAGGTTGCCGGTGATCTCTCGTCGCTGTTCGTCGTGGACACGCGGTATAATTTGGAATCGGTCACCCGATGAATCACCGAGCGTTATCCGTATGCACAGACCTATCCGATATTTGCGACGCTAATGCCTAGAACACTCGGGACACGTGTTTGATCGGCTACGACGAAAGAGAGATGGAACGGGTGCAACCGGGTCGAGTGGGGTGGTCCGTGCGTCTATGCCGTCGTTTTTACAGCTAGCCGCTATGGCGGTTAGTTCCACGGGCCGATACACGGGCTAGGAATTCACGAAATCCGAATGCAACTGGCAAATTGCTGTCCAAGAATCCGACGGTGGAATTCCATTGAACGAAATGCCATCACCGTGTTCTTACCTGGACGCGAAGGAATGGACCCGACGATCTGATTTCGAGACTCTGGGCTCTCCGATTTGGGTCTGACATATGGTCCGAGAACCGTCTCAGCTAAATACCTACAACAGCGGCTCGTCAAAATAATGCAATTTGTAAGATTGCGCGTTTCTTAAAAACGCAAGGAAAAAGAAATATGTCGGTTTTATCATCCAATTCGACAAATTACATTCCCTACGCATAATGTTTCGAACGAATATAGGAAGTTACAATATAATCATTGAGAGATAGAAAAGATTTGTCAGAATCTGGAACAAGATGAAGTGAATTTTAGAAATATTTTTTCAATTTGTAGAAAATAAATTTAAAGCCTGCGATTTGACTTTATGCATAACACGCGTTATCTGTAAAGAAAAGAAAGTGGAATCATAAGTCTGCTGTGTTACAACAATTCAAATTATATGACACGAGTAAAGTAAAAATCACACAATAGTTTATAAGGAAAATGTATGTATTAGAACGAATTGAATCGTCGATTTTAGAAAAGAATAATTATAAAAGGCCGTTTCGTTGTAATTTTTGTTAGACCGTACCGTTTGTATGATTCTTTCGACGAGCAATTAAGTACTATGTAAATATTATTTAGGCCATCGTATCGGATTAATTTCTGTGGCCGTTCGATCTTTGTCAAAGTTGGAAGAGTCGCCTGACAATGCGCCATTAAACGGCGATTTGCAAAGGTGGAGCTGCTTATTAAATTGAACCGAGAAGATGCTTGTTAGGATACTGTAGTGGCCTTTACTTGAAGCGATAATACTTGACATTCGGTTCTTCCCGGCTCTTTCTCGCTTTTGCTTAGAGTGCTCAGTGGCTCGACGGTAAATCCTTCGACCTCTTCGGGGTCGAGTGCCGTGGAGAGTTGTCTACGGATTAGAGCTCTACAAGGACTTGGTTAGAGTAGGCTCAAAGCAGAGGGCACTCGAGGAGTACACGCAATGCTAAAGGCAACGGGAAAAATAAGACGGAAGGAAGGGTTTCCCCCGAAACACGAGGAAACTCGATTCTATTCACTGGCTGGGTGGGACTTCATGGTGTTCCGCGGTTGCTTCACAAAGAAACTATTACACTGACTAATACTGTTCTACAGGACAGAATGTATTCGCGTACATATCCACTTCTTACTATCTGTTATAAATATTGCATCTTTTAAACCGCAGGTTGCAAAAATTCTGACACTTCATAGAAAGCGCTCGATTTTTAGTGCACATATCCAATAGCTAAATCTATTTTTTTTTAATTCCGTTATTTAAAGTCGCATCAACCTCTTATTTGGGTTATTAGCGACTCAGGTTCAAGAGTTACAGTTTATTGTACAGGATGGCGGATTTTAGGAACTTTAATATCTTTCGTATTGATTCAATGTCCTTTGGGTTTTTTCAGATTGTTTTCGAAATCATCTTCCTCGACGTACCATAAATCATACTAAAATAACACTTTGCTACTTATGTTTGATGTAAATATATAACAATTTCGTCTTAATAATGTATTTCGATACAAAGATACGTTTGTAAGATATAATTCGTTTAGCTTTTTAATTAATTTAAATTAATTATTTAAATAACGACACATCATGGTTCCACATGGACCGAATATTTTCCATTGGTTTATACTTGTAGACAACTTGCAAGGCATTTTTTATTTCGATATTTCAGGTTAATGGTGCTGCCAATCGTCGTCAATATTATTATTGGTTATCTCAGAGACATTATATAATTAAGCCGTATACATGATGTTGTAATAGAGTTAAAATTATTTGAAAAAATGTATATATAAGTTTCACGGAGACATAGAAGGGTAAACATTCGAAGAAACGTTGAAAAATCCCGGCAAGGATTAATCGGTGAAAAAGTTAGCTGGCGGCAACACGCCTCCGCAAATTTGCCATTTCAGCCTGGTTAGGCAATTAGCAAATCGGCAACTGGAGACAGAGCTACCGATAGACAACATTTTTTATCGGCCCGGTCAAACTGGCTCGACGACTTACGTAACGAGTATCCATTCAGCGAAGGGTTGGCCCCGAAAGAGAAGTAGTCAGAGGACGAGGAGGCGGAGGAGGGCGAGGAAGAAGAGGACGAGAAAAAAAGGAGGGGCAGACCGTAGGATTAATAGCCGCCGGCTAAAACCTAGTCCTTAAAAGATTAAAGTGGCCCGATTCCAGTGGACCACCCTCCTGACACGCCTAAAACCGAGGCCCGGACGGTATCGCGGAGGAAGTTCGCGCGATCAAAGCGCGTAGCGGGAAACGCGGTCGGGCCGAGCCACTATTTCAGCCGCGATATTTCAGTGGCGCGGCTGACAAACGAGCGGCAATTGCTACTTGGTACAACCGGCCGGACGCAACGTGGAACTCGGGGAACAACTTTCTACCAGCCGGGCCGCCACCACCACCACCGGGAAGGCAAATGATTTACCCCGTAATACCGATAGCCTGTATGATCGATTCGAGCATTAATGTCGGCCGGATGTGCAGGCGCGACGCCCGTCCGATGTATATTTCTCCCGGCATCGCACTGGGCATTGATGTTCGATACGCTAAGGGCGCCCGCGACGTTACGGCGTAACCGGTGGCTGGGTTCCGCGGGATTGATGTTCGCCGGCGTAACGCGGCTTCGTGCTCCTGTCTTCGTAAGACCTCTTTCGCACGGTAACGCGTGTACAGGAGCGGACAAAAGATTAAGTCGACAGGAAAGAAAGAAATCGGTAAAATGCACCGTGGTTGCAAATCTTTTCCAAAACGACGTGTCGCGCGTTACAATTCACCGCAGGAAATACGATTGAACTACGAATCGTTCGAGGATAATGTCTCGTTGCAATGTTTTAGGAGCTTTAGCAGATACAAGTCCGATTTCTTTTATTTTTGGTACTTGGTTGGTTTCTGATGTTATCAACGTGCTCTTAATTAAAAATTTGTCAACCGTCCTTTAACTGTCTTTGCGTTACTTTGTAAATCATTGTTGAAATTTAATTCAACCGTATTAATATAAGAAGGAAAACGATTCATTGCGATTCACGCGCAAACGATGGCTTCAAGTTGTTTTTCGTAATTTGCCTCCTTTTAATACATCAGAATAAAGGCCAATTTTAAAAAATTTACAATAATGCTTGCTTCCAAGAAATTACTGATCTAATAACAATAGTCGCTAGTTCAATAAATGTCTTATTTTGGTTTCATAGTTTTTTTCTTCATTTTGTGAAGCATGAGTGACATTTCCTTGTTTTAAGTTCGAAACGCCAGAGCATTTTCATAACTATACCGTTAACGATACTTACGCCCACTCTCAGCTTCATTCGTCAGGATTTTGAAACGTATCTTTGGAGATAGATCTTGTATTTCTCCTTTCGTCATTCAAAGTGTTGTCGCATCTTATTTATTTTGATTGCTAAATTAATTGTGCAAGCATACAATAAACATATATTGTTGCAGTCGAAAGAGTTCTCCACCGTTGCAGCCGTGAAGTTTGGTAGAGAGATGTTATAAATTGTTCAGAGGCGACGATGATAATTTTCACTACAACAAATTATATTGATTTATATGATAAATTGGCTCTTTTTTATAATTACTAATTTAAAAAAATTGCCAAGCACCGTGTCGCTCACATATGCAACGACGACGTAATTAACTTGTTAATAACTTTGCACACAAATGCGAGTTCTATCGAAAATGCATTATTTTCTTATACCATACATAGTGATTGCAAATTTTGTAAACATTACTAGTAATCGTCGAAAACTTGACTAGTTAAATGAACGTTTTCACGTAATTTCATTCATAACAGCACACGGTGATTAACACTTTCTTGTTGTTAATAAACTCCTGTATGCAAGGGAAAAATTACATTTCATATTTTGTAATTTGTAATTGCCAATTATTTTGAACAAGAAAACTCAATTCGACCTTCATTTAGCAGAAACAACTAACGTATACGTTTTGTAGATTAGATGTTCGATCTTCATAACGCGTCTGATACTTTATTTTTATTATTTTTAATTTATTTATAAGACAAGAGATTGAATATTTTATGTTTTAGCTTTTTATGTGCATATAGAAAACTAAACGTGAAAACCACTGAATTATTGCAACAAAGAAATTCTATAATTACGAAAAAGTAGTTGAAGTAGTTATATTTGGTTTTCAATTTTTTGATGGGGTTTAAACATTCTACTTCTTAAGATAAATATCTATTGTCTTAAGCCTTGTCTATCGTCGTTTTATCGTTCCAGTAATAAAATGGTCATGTAAATGATTTTCGTATCTTCACATAGTAGTTGACAGTGTATTATACATATATTTATTAAAAAGACAAAGGTGTTCGTCATTTTATTAACATTTTTAAAAGCATCGCCAACTGCATATCTCCATTTTCGCCATACGATGAAATAATTCGCCCAACAAACACAGTAACGATTTTCGTCAAACATCTCTGACTGTAGATAATGTCAATCTTCCTTTCGATTATAGAAAATTCATCCCTCAAACTAAAAAAATCAAATTTTTATAATCTCAACCTGCCCCCGCCGAACGTTCGCTAAAGTTCCACGCGTCAAAATCGCGATTCATATATCAAACACCGCGTGGGCAGCGCGAAATTGTTTAAATTGAAACGTCATCAGCGGTGGTATAATTGTCGGTTTCCAAACGATTGGATGGTAAACGCGTGTAACACCGGGCAAAATGGAGCTATCGATTGCTGGAAATGTCGCAGGGATTCCCGGGCGGTTCGCGATCGTGTATATTCGCCCTGCTTTTATTTCCCCTCTTACTTTTGGGATTGAATTTTAACGTCGACAGAGTCGTCGACTTCCGGGAACGATCTTGGCAAAGGATCGTGCCAAGGTGCAGTCTCCGAGGAATCGATCGTTAGCTTTGATCTTATTGCTGTACGGTTCCCCGTTCCTTGCTCTCGCCCCGACGTTTCTTCTTCTCGCCGTTCTCGTCAGAAATTTTATAATGACATATATGAAGTGGTACGGCGCGGAGCTTCTACCGAGAACTTGCTCCAAACTTTTTCTCTCCTCAGAAGTCGATTCCTCTAACCAAGTCTCGGTGAACGATCATAATTTCTTGAAAATTCCGATTAACTTGTATACAGATTATACGAAGTTTTTAGATCGGTTTAATGAAGGTGAAAGTACCTATCATGAAGCACTGTTCAGGAGGTATTCGATAATTTTTTATTCACAATTTATTACAACTTAAAAGTGTTATCGTTGAATATATATTGTTGTTCAATAGTTCAATGGTTCCAAATGATGGAAAATAAATAAAAAATATAAAATAAAATAAATAAATAAAAAAATTTAATATGAATAAAATGATGAAGTACGAGCGTGTAAGTACTTTACTACTTTACAGTGAAAGGTACATAAGTTTATAATTACCCGCAGCTCTGCGTGTGGTCTGCTTCAGCCGAAACATCCTATGTATTTAAAAAAAATTAATAAAATATTTAATAATAGAATCAGTAGGAATAGTTAAAAATAGAAATATACAAGTATATTGTTTTGTTAAGTTTTCGTTTTGACATCAGTAATTGTGTAAAATTATCTTCAGCCTATAATTATCCGCACTATTGTATATAACCCATGCAAATCTTCAGCAATTTATCCATCAGACTACGACCATCCAGTCGTCTTAATCCAGTGTATTTAAATCATTACCTAATCATTCTATTTTTGATAATTAAATTAAATAAATTGCTATTACACTGGAAAGAAGAGGAAGACTTGTTAAAGTCTGCAAGAAGTATCATCGAAAATATGTTGTGAAATATTGTCGAATAAAGTTGCGAACGGGCATAAAACATCGCCAATTGTAGTTGCGAACATGGTTCGTTCATCCGAGGATTAATCATTAATCGTTGATTAAATTCTTACCCAACTCGTACCAGCGGGATCGCGATCAAGGCCGCATTAATCGTAAGCGAAGGCGACGATTCTCCTGGCCGCAGCTCTATGGGGGTCGATAGGTGATTTAATAAGGCTATATTTTGTATTGATTCATAAATACGCGTTGCGACGGCCGATGCACGCAGCCGGCATTAAGCGATTGATCGCCGTGCAATTTGTAATCAATAAATCTGTAGAAGAAGCTCGCCGCTGCGCTTCGACGCGCCGAGGAAACCGGAATGCTAGATTTTTCCGAGAGCGTTGCCCCGCTCGTTACTTACAACAGAAGGGGACGTTCGCAAGATGGCCACACGATCATCTTTTACAATTTAAATTAAAGATATTAAACCTTCCACGCTCCTCAGAAATAATTACGCTAAAGATACCGGCACAATAGTCCGATAAATTCTGCGTTCATTATTCAATAAATAATAACACTTTAATGTGCTCGCCGGCAATTTTGGTTGATTTATCACGGTGAAAGTTTGCGTTTTAGGTGTACCTAAAATTAGATTTTAGGTGATTCTAAAATAGTTTTCTTAGGGAACAAAGTTAATATATTTGGTTATTTAACACTAGAACTATCGTGTTCTACACGAGACTAATGTATTTTATTTTACAATAATGCCAAGATTGGATTTATTTAAATTTCATATATATATATATCGATAACGAAGTGTATCTAAAAATTTCTGTGAGAAATATTTTTATAACATCAGGAACTGTAAAATAAAAAATCAGTTGTGTTGACTGGTTTGATAGTTCTAGTGTTAAAATTACGTCTCTGGCGGACAGACAAAAAAGAGTGAGTCAAATTTTGACAAAAATAATATCGAATTAATAATTCGATAATAAAATTAAATCGAATATGACGTATAGTTTTTAAGCACAACGGGACGAGATCAACTTTCATAGGCAACATCTAATGTCCAATCTTAAACAGCATTTTCAATGAGCTATACTGTACAGCTATACTTTAACTTATACTCCCTTGACCCTCACTAAAAATCTAGTATGATATTAAAGAAACATTTAACTGTTCTGATGTTTCTTAAACGTGTAACTCTTGTTCTAATCTTTCTTAAGAAACACCAAAAATAGATTTTGTTAAGCATCTCAAAGTTCATTTTGTCAGTTAATTAAAAAAAATATTCAGGAAATAATAAAATAAATAAAAATCATCGAAGAAGCTATGTGCTTGTCCACAAGCAACGACTTAAAACTAGGTATCAACAATAAACTAGAAATGATCATAAAACACATTTGGATAAACGGGCTTCAAATTTGGAGCACTGCTTGTTAGATTAAATATAAAGAAGAATGAAAATCTTCAATCAAAGACATTGCGATTTACTTTAAAAGCTTCATGGTTCATTAGAAACAAAGGAACTAGCAAACTCTAAAAATTCAATCAATTGTAGAAGAAATCATAAGGCATACCAAATAATTCGTAATGAAAATATAATTAATTGTATTTCCAATTTGTAACATTTAATAAATAACTTAAAAGAAGAAATGTATCATAAGAAGATGTTATGTATTTCTTGAAATTGTATAGTTACGTGAACTATGTCTGAAGCAAGCTCTCGCAACAAACAAAGCTAAAACAAACGTGAAACAAGAAATTAAGATTCATTTAGAATTCCGCAGTTTATGGGAGCAAGTAAAGATCCTATCGTGCCAGCAAACAGAAAATGGTTGAATTTTCACCGTGGGGAACGTACGCGGATTAATTTAATCAAGGACGTTGATTTCATTCGCTGCCTTCACGGCTTCCGTACGCAACATTATTATTCAGTGCGTTTTAATCGCGAGGCGATAGAAATTCCGTTTCATTTAGCTCGGCCGCGAATCGCTTCGCCCGCTGCATAAAGGAAGAGTTCATATCGTTATCTGCCCGCAACGATCTATTCCGCCAGATTTAAGAGTGCACGTAAGCAGCTTCCGCCTCGGAAAGTTGCCCAGGCTCGTGTACACGGTGTCTCGCGCGCCGGCAGCCAGTTCCACGGAGGTTGATTCCGCGATGAATACTTTATCAGTAAGCAGCGACGAGCACTAGCGGCGGATAATTTATCGACGATAAAGAATGCAGATGAAAAGCTCGTAGGGAGCCTCGTTGTTCGCGTCTTCGCGTGTATATCAACGTCTCACGTACTTGCTTCGCGTGATGCGCTGCTGCTCCGCCGCGTCGAGACTCTTCGGTAAGATTGCGCTTTGCAGCTGGAAGCGGTTCGAAGTTCAACCGACGCGCTGCGTCGATTCTATCGGTGTGTTTATCACTCGAAATCGATCGAAGTATCGCTCATCGATATTTGTCAGCTTCATCCCCCTTGATTCCGTTTTCTCGAATGTCAATCCGCGAGCAGAATTTACAGCAATCTCTCAAGGAAATGAAAGCTCTCATAAAGAATTTTCAATGATCTCCCATAGAAATGGAAATTCTCATGAAGAATTTACAATAATCTCTTATAAAAATGAAAATTCTCGGAAACAATTTACGGTACGAAAATTATATCCATAGAATTAAAAGGTGCTGCGCAACAAACTTAAACAATAATCACTCCTAACTCCGTTTGATTTCCCGACAATTGGATTGAAGATCAAGGCGAATTTAGATTATTCACTTTCGGTGTGTAATATGTACATATTTACTAGATACTTCCAGTGTTTGTGAGTTTAAAAAATTATTTTAGTACATTTTATTAAGTAAAGTTCAAGCAAACTATTTGTGTGGACTGCGAAAAAATGATATTACTTAATGTCACTTCTTAATGCGGAAGCATTGTGTGAATAAAAAATAGAATTTTATAACATATTTTGAACTGATGTTTCTTGACATTATAACTATCTACTTTTATATCTGACTAATATATATTGTTTCGTAAGAATTGCTAGATTAGATTTATTCGATCTTTGTATGATGTTTATTATAATATGTGCTGAATTAAGAAAGTAGATGAAAAATGTTCTTAGAGAAATATTTTTAATACATCAATACCTGTGAAAGAAACAATTAGAAACAATCTTTTTCACTTATCCGATAGCTTTGTTAGTAAAAATCATACACCAAAATTTGTCTGAAAATATCACCTACACATAAAACAGAAACCTTTGCAAACATAATATTCGACGAAAAATGACAACTTTTTGGCACTATTGCCGCATGCCATAAAATGACATAAAATATACTCTTCGGTTTCATATAGCCTTACACTTTGTAAACCCAAAATAGAGATTTATAATGCAAGTCCACCCGTCCCTAAAGAGCTGCAAATTAGGTGTCAAAAACATTGCAACTTCTCAACAACGTTTCGTACGCATGATGTACTGTAAGATAATCTCAAACGAGATTCAAATTGCTTAGAATAAAAAGGAATGGAACGGTTATCACGATGACCAAACATTATAGAATTCAAGAGATCCATTTTTGTAGATGCGAGTCGATCTACCGTCTGTAATCGATCTCGAGCAAAATGTTACGAGAGGAAGAAACCAGTGAAATATTCCGTGGTACGCGCCGACATGTGCGCCGTGTTCTGGTCGAATATCAGCCGAATATCCTGCGAAGTCGGCTGCGTTGCCTATTTGACGACGTGTCTCGGTGGCGTCTCTGGCGAACGCCTCCTTTCCGTTTCCGCCCGCGGCACAAGAGATCGGTCGGTATTGTCGTTGCCGTCGTCTACGAGAGAAAATGCGTTTTCCTTTCGAGTTTCTTACATTTGAATGAAGCCGGCAGGATAAGAGGGAGAAACGAAGGAGCGAAGGAAGAAAGGCTACCGAGGACGGCGGAGCCGTGTTTCGAATTCGTTGGCGCGAACTACCGTGGCCTAGGCCCCCACCCACGCAGCCTTGTTATTCTTGTTGCAACCTTTCCACCTCCCCGGTTCACCCTTGGGAATGCCGCAGCCCTTGATTTATTTATTTCCTCGTGTTTCGCGTTGTCGTCTCCGCTCGTTCCTCTGTTCATCTTCGCTTCGTTGTCTACCCCGCCCGCGCCGCAATGCTTTCCTTCGATTTCCTCTCCGTCGACGACTCAGACGTCGCTTGACGATCTCTCGACTCTTCTCTCTCTCTCTCTCTCTCTCTTTCTCTTTTTCTCCCTTCCTCGTTCTCTTTCTCTCCCGACTTTGACAGCGAGTTCGCCGATTTCCGGCAATTGGCTTCGCACCAGTCGCGCTCAGGTGCTGTATTCAAAGCTGCGACTTCTTCTTCCACCCCCATGATCAGTCTTCCTTCCTTCCCAAGTTTGTTGTCGTCACTTCTTCCCTTTCTTCGGGCTAACTTCTCCCATTAACAGCGACGCGACGTTACAAACTCTGCTGCACATAACGTTGTTGAAAAGATAGCTGGCCGACAGTCGAAGATTCCGGTGGCTACGTGAGAGGCGGAAAAGATATTCAAATTGCATTTTGCGGTGACGATCTAACATTGTCGTATTACATTTTTGAATCGTAGTAGATGAAACGTCGAATTTCTGTGTAGACTGTTGGGGATGCTGTGCATTTTCCGTGAAAATTTTTGTGTTATTTAGAACCATTCACGGCTTTTCAAAAATCTAAAGTCAGTACAGTTAGATTTTTTAAATGCGTGTACTGTTGTATGTACGACAATTCACACAAGTATTATACAATACTAGGTATATCAATTAAAATGGAATCAGGAAAGTAATCGTTAGCATACAACTTAAAAATTAATTTCTAATTGGAATAGTTTGGGAAACCAAATTTTGATAGGAACGCTCTGAAGTATAAAAAGGTTATGAAAGTAATTATTCCAATTATATCATGAAGCTTATGAATTTGTAACAGAAAGTAATAGATCAAATGCAAATCAGTTGTTGAATTAAGTTTAGCTTGTTAAAATGATTAAGAAAATTAATAAATATTCACGTCATTTTTGTATCATGCAATAAATGCAGACGATTTTTATTTTGCTCAAGAATTCACAGTCTAGTTATAACAAATCTTGTTCTCTCTAGCCTGACTGAGAAATCTATTTATGAATCCCTTTATTTATGCATTTATAAGCAATATTATCATTCTTATAGACTGCGAATTTTATGCATTTATGCAAAATACAAATTTAGGCACGCCAATATACTATTGCGAATCTATTCGAATTATTTCAAGAAGAAAGACATTTCTGTCTATTGGGAATGATATGGTAATTAATGTATTAAACAGATTCGAAAAGGTTCGTTTAAAACTGTAAGCAGTCCACCCGTTTTTAGTATTTATTCTACGATTAATAATTCTTGGAGACGACGTAGAGAAAGTTCGTTTTTTTAAGCTTTGAACGACCGTCGTCAAGACGAATTTAGAAAGCCGGTTGCTCGGAGAGGTTGCTAATTTTTCACGAACTATCGACGGTAATCCGTTAAACGCGGCGAGCAGACTGTCGCCATGCCGGAGGAGAATAAATCACCAGAGGTTTACGGTGCAGCTTATTGACGTCATAGTGCTCGATGGTTCCTGAATTTTACATTGTGTTCCCTAATGTGTTCCCTTGGCACGAGGGGCCGTTGCTCGTCCATACGTGTACGCCATCGTGGAAATTTAAACTCCGAAATGTACCACCGCGTTGCCAGCCTTGTCGCTCGCGCATCAGTGACATAATTTTCGGTGCTTATATATGTATATATACGAAAACAGACTTAAATATTCATGTCCGGTTTTATACAGTGAACTTCCGTACTTTTCCTGTATTCGTAAATATTTACCGAGGAAGTAATGCGACGGAAGCAAAAGTTACAATCGAAACTACCGGCGGCAATTCTAAAAATACATGGTTAATTATAATAGCAGCCACGGGTTTGAATAATAGAACCCGCGCCCCTTCCGCATTCAGTTCCCGCCGCTATTTATTTTCTCTTTCGAAATATTTTCACTGCCTCGTCGAGCACTATAAATTCAAAGCGTATTTTTCTACAATTACTAACGAAATGGCCATCGCGTATATATTTTCGCTTACACCCGTGGTGTTAGCGAGCAAAAAAAATATACACACGTCCGTATAATAATATATACAGCGTACGCTGGTAGTAGACGTGTCGTAGACCGTCGAAACAACACGTAATTCTCGGGCCGGGAAATTTTCGCGCGGAAATCAATAATCGAATAATGTCGCTGGCCAGGGAAATTAGTTCTCCCCAAATTTCGCGTAATCTCGGGGGCTCGAGTTCTAATATGTAAATCCTCTGACATAACGACCGGATTGTTATAGCGGTCTCCGATTACCGTGACTGTCCCTGGATTTCGCGAGAGAACGCTTCCGCATTATCTCGTCCGCGCGAAATCGGCACTAATTAGCCTGTTTCGCTGTCGCTTAGCGACTTTTCCAGCCAACCAACCTCTTATTGAAAGCTATATTAATGTGCTCCTCATTTCTGTCCCTGCGAGGAAGCGTTAGGGAGGACCGCAATTTGGTTTAAACCGTTAAGCAGAAAGAAAAAATTCTGTATTTTATGAAAACCTCGAAAACCAAGGTAGGAAACTTTTATTAGAGTTCAGGTATACCCGTAATTAAGCTAGGCACAAAAATGCGTACTGTTGCCTAACTTTACCAGTTCTTCTTGCATTCCGTGCTATTCGTATCGTGCACCTATCGGTATAATTATATTTCTTCCACCGCACCTTCCTAGCTTCCTCTAAATATAATTTTTTCAATAGTTTTATACTACTCGAGTGTTTTATTCCACACAACCCCTTAACATAAACGAACACGTCACTGTCATTTAAAGTCACTGTCATTCTGTCATTTAAAAGATCACCGATACTTACATTAGGTCACTAGCGACATATTGAGTCCATGAATGATAGCTAATAGCAATTGTAGACGCGATTTTTACTTCTGTTAACATTTGGTGAAAGTATGATAAGTACTTCATAGATATTAGAAATCTATTTCTAAATTGCTATTGTTATTTTTTATCAATTTATTCATTTTTCTCAATTCATCAAAAAATTTTCTGTTATGAATTTTATTTGTGTCATGCTTTCTAAAATTGAAGTATTGTGTGCTATATAATTTTCTTTGGGATAACAAATTGTACTATTCCGACTAAGAATTGGACATACCAAAATAACCCATCAGTGCATATATCCAAAACAGATAAACTTCTTTGTATCAATTATAACATTGAGCTTACAATTAAGTGCACTGTAATAGAATGTCTATCGTACAACAATATCAGAAGAAGGTAAAACTGTTCAATATCATCAAAGAATGTTTAGACAACTATAAACAAACAGCAAAAATTATGTCATATTTGGAAGAAAGCAAATTGTTTAGCTAAATTATGTAGTAACTTAAGGAATCTAGATTGAGATAATAATGTAACAATTTGAACAAACACTGTTATAAGTATTTTATTTATGCGTAACTATAAATACGATATTTACAATATGTAGGGTGTATATGATATACACGTTCGGCCTCGCCTCGCCGGTGAACTCATTGTTAACACTTTATTCACAAATAATACAATATAAAACTCTTATAAGATTAGCTGTACAATAACAATATTCAGACAATTGCGACAGCTTCCATCGTAACAATATATACAACGCATACGATATATACGAAATATATGATACATACGATACATACTATACAGATATATGCGGTATACATATACGATATGTACGATAAACAAAGATCACATGTTTAACTGCTTTAACTTGCTATGCACACATACTTTAAACTTTACACAATACACCGACATTCGCGGCCAACACAACAATTAACTAAGTAACACTGAGAGTTCAGTGAATATTATATTTCAAAGATGGTACATACTGCTGTCTGCTACTAAATGAACTTCCGCTAGGAGAACTTCCATTTGCAATCAGGAAAGGGGAGAGAGAAAAGGGGAGAGAGATATATATATAAGGACAGAGTAATGTTAACAGCATCTAGGTTGTCATTATGTGCACAGGTTCTACGCACTAACTAGAGCGGAAGCCGGGTGGTCAGCATTGTGTATCTGCGTCTGGTTTAACCCGTGGGCCTCCGGATTAAGTCACCGTTGCTGCACGCTCTTCGCGCGCAACTTTGCCCTCTCGCTTTTCTCTCCTCTGGCTTTGTTTTACCCTCGCGCGAGCTAAGAAACTTTTCCCTCCTTGGTCAACTGATCCTGCCGTCTCCGTGTGTCTCTAAAAAAGGTAACAGGTGCGGAGTGTGCTACGAGAATTGTCATCGTGTTTTTCTCTCTTTCGTTCGCCGTCCGGACAATGCTAATTTATTGTGCGATCCGTTTGGAAAGATGCCGCGTACAATCCTAGACGAGCGAGCACAATGGAGGCCAAGCGACTTCTGGATCGGTGGCAAGTGGTTTCATCGGGTTCATCGCTATTTCCGGTCACGTGGGCCAACAGTGGTCTTACTTTTATCTGCGGAATATCGCGTAACGATCGACAGTCATAATTTTATAATCTTGTTTGATATCATCTAAATAAATTTGACTGTTAAAATGTCAGTAAGCATAGGAATGAATATTAACCTGTTAGGCACAGCTAGGTTTTGTGCAAATCAAGTTTTTCATAATTAAATTACCATTTTTCTTAATATAAATTTTTTTCCGTATAGCTATATATAGTATTAATTACATGTATTCTTTTCTTAGTGTATTGTACATACACACTTTCACATTAATCGTTTACTTTAATAATTAATAAAACAATTGAGTAAAGCACGAAACATTCACGAAAGCCACTACAGTGGCGTGCCGTGCCTAGGAAGTTAATATTTTAAGTTCTTTCTTCATATACATATTATATGCAATAAACTTTACCTTCAAATATGTGTTCAAGACCAATATTAGATCAACTAGCATAATGTGTAATCATTTCTCCGTTTTATTTTTCCTAATTTGTTACATGTATAAATATTGTATATTGAAATTTTCTGAATGACTTGAATACGTATGGTAGATTAGTAAGGGTCAGTAATTATGCAATACGAAAAACCAGGTCGAGAATCTTCCTTTCAAAGACCTTGGTTACGTTTATTTTTCTAAGTTAACCTTTCTAAAATATATAAACTTTAATTGTTTATGTAAAGTGTACAATTACAGTAACTCCGCAGAAAAATCGATAAAACTGCAATGATTGTAACCGAAATAATTCAACTGGGTTTTTATAGGTGACTTATTGCTTTACAATAAGATAGATTTTACGTATTTATAATAAAGGTGACTAAACGAAACACAAAACTACAGAAATACTGGAATATAATGTAATGAATACATTGTTTAATATATATCTTAATCCAAAAACAAACAAATCAATATATTGATTTTTAACATATTCAGACATAATAACAAAGAGTAAATAAAAAAAGTGTTTCCACTACGAACGATTCCATAGCGTTATCAGGCGAGAAAAATTGCTCGACGAATCTTCAGCAATGAATTACAAATTTTCAAGAATTATGAAATAATCGCAGTTATTTAAAGTTCTACAGTTCGCGCATCTATCTGTTGCGGCTAACGGCGCGGCGGCGATGCATCGCTGCAGTCGAGCTCGTACTCTTGCGTTGGTAACCTTCGGGGTAAATAATTCTCCATTTTACGGTAGATCGTGACGGTATAATGCATCGTAAATGCAGTACGAGTCGCCTGAAGGTCGTTCGAAATGAGTAATTCGAACCGCGAGCCACCTTTTTTTTTCGCAGCTTTATAAATCCGTCAGGCTAATTGATGTAGATATGGCGGAATACAGAAGTTTATCGCTTAATATCAATTACCGTGCTCGAACTTATTTATTAAACCGTTACCCGTTGCCGGGGTAAACAGTGCAATGTCCGTTGCACCGAGGTGTAAGTTCCGCTGTAATTCCTACAGGGAGCAAGACGGTTTAATGGCCGCGGTATTTAACGGCCTGTACTTATTTACCCTGCCGGATATTATATGCGAATCAGTAACTACTGTTCTACTAGCACAAACGAGTCGAGCAATTAAATTCCGACGGACGTTCGGTTTGTTTCTTGTAAGTTCTTAATGAATATGCCGGGCCGCTCGCGAAACGGGACACTGCGTCGAAGAATTGCGAAACCGTTGCTAGCCCCTTGCACTACAGTAACGAGTCAGACACGTGACGAAGATTCCATGCAAGATCTACTAAATATGAATATTATTAATTTTTTCTAAAACGAAATAAAATTGAATTCTTCTGTTATCGAAATCTAGAAACGGAAGTAAATAAAGACAATGGAAGAGACGTAAATTATCTGGCCCTATGAAGGACAGTATTAAGGATAAATAAGTACTAATCAACGCAGCGTGAAAGGAGTCGTAGTGCAAGGGGTTAACTATCGACGAGGGTGTACCCGCGTTTACAATTAAAACCCAAGTAATAACGTGAGCTAAGATTATCGCGTATCACGTCGTAAGACGTTAACGTAAAATTGTGTCCTTCACATATCCTGTTCGTTTGTCAAACACAATACATTAGCTTTTCTGTAAAAATATTTATTGGTTTGTGCAATTAGCGTTGTTTCTTTTATGAATGGTTATAAACAGTTATTTGGCAAAAGAGTTTTATTTTCAAAACCAGTTTTATGAAACAAGTTAGGCGCTTGCTTCATTCTTATACAAGTGACTATTGCAAATGTATTACTAGGATCCTTAGTATCTGTCAAAATGATTTTCATGGCATGCTAATGAGTAATTGATGAAATGAATATAATATTACTAATAGAAGTTAATACATGCGTCAATTGACAAGTAAATAAAAGATTGACTTTGATCACGTTTCGTTACGATTAACGAAAATCTCGTTCTTTTTATCTGTAGAATAAAATGTGTATTAAATCACGCAGTAGTTAAGAATATTATTTTCAACTAAGCTCAGAATAAGTCGATAATCTTTATTTAAATTCTTTGACTGCTACTTTTGTCTTCTATATAATCAATCCATTCTCGTCACGAATATAAAAAATGCAAAAAATTCGCAGATCTAATCCTCGATTTTGAAAGTGGTGTCAGTCTATTTGCAGCCCATAAATCAAATTTATATAACCAAATTACGTATTGATAAAACAGTAGAAATATTGCCAGACTTCGCGTAATTTGCCTAAATTTTCTAATTAACAGATATGTTAACCTTTAATTTTCTCGAAACAAGAGAAAATGGACTTACACCACTTTCAAAATAAACGGTCCATATATTCTTATATAACGAGCCTGGAAAGTATATTTCTCGGAAGAGTAGATCATTGATCGAAATTATCCAAGATCGTTCGTCTAATCCGTCATAACCGTGACCCGGATACCGTGAAAAGTTCGACGACGCGTCCCACGAGCAGTTTTTATAGGGCCGCGATGCACCGGCGCGCGCAAAATGCACATCGGTGCCCGCCCTCGCGCATTCACAATGCAACCCATCTGGTTCACGTTCTCTCTCGCCGGCAGATGCGTGAAGCTTGCCCGGAATGCGTGCCACCAGCGGTTACGGCTGACCCTTGAAAAAAAATCTTTGATTGATGAAGTGCGCCGCGGTGCAAGTAAAAAACCGTGGCGCGCCGCGACGAAAAAAAAAAGGAACAGAAACGAGGAGAGAAAGACGAAGGAAGTCTCCGTCCAGCGCAATTACGCATTCAAACTCGCCATCAATCTTAATTACCGCGGGGGAACAAAAATGGGTCGTTAAAATATTAAAAAGCGCGCGTTTTCTTCGCGCGCGAGCGACCGCTAATTAAAAGCTGAAGGTAATGATCGACGGCCGCGGAGTTTCGCGGGATACTCGCCCCGTGGATTAGTTGAAATCATTACGTTTCCACTGAGCATGATCAATGCTTATGGTCTTCAATAGCTGCCAGTTACGTGTGTCGGGCAAAGTTGCTTAATGCGTATTGCTCGCCTAAATGGTACCCCGTGGGTTAATTCGTTACTAGTTGTTTATTGTGCGGAACATTTGCCCATAAATACAGCGTCTTCAGACTGTTGTTACTATAATGGACTTATTATTGTAACTAGACTGCGGATTTGATAAACTTTTTATTAAAATGACTAGGCCAATTGAAATCTTTACAATAAAATTGTGAAGACATGAAAAAAATTTGAGAATATTTTTATATTATGCATAATTCGTTATAATTAGTAAAAGGGGGAAGATGCCTTCATGAAAATTTGTTTATGATCGTTGTCCTATAATCAAATTAGACAACTTTTATTTTGCGTAAAAATTCGCAGTCGAATTATAACAATACTTTGTGTTGCCTGTCTAAAAATTTTTAATTGAATTTAAAACATCAAGTAAAACTCGCGCAGCTTTAATAAAGGCAGTAATATAAGCTGATAACTTCTACAAAATTTATATGAGTAACAAGTGATAATACTGTGTATAATCCATACATTTTAAATAAAATTTACATTAATGAAACCTAATCCGTATATTACGAAACAACATATAATGGTTTCCTTAAAGAATTAAACATAGTGTTTACATAATAAAAGCTATATTTGCATATTATAACAAAATTGGTAAATTAAATCTGCAACGATAATATTTAAACACTAAGCAAAGCTGAACTATGTTTATCATTTATTACAAGATTGCGAACTTTATGTATTTATGACATCAATGAACAAATCACATAGAAAACAGTAAGAACATCGAGCTGTTTATTTTGCAAGTAGCCTAAATTAATTTTACAAAAATGTCGAGCTAATTATTTTAACATTTACATTTCCATGTTACATATAATTTAATACGTTATCAGTTATCAATACTTATTGCAACGCAAAATCCTTAAATATCTGAATTTAAAAAAAAACCGATTTAAGTCACTGCCGAAATAACCAGTCTATTTAGACAATTTTAAAAATATTATTCTATTATTTGCAATATTAGTTTTTGTAACACAGATATGGTTCTGTCGCGCAAAAATGATTTTCCAAATAATTACGCTCGAATAATCATCAACACATACTATAAGTTTCGAAAGTAGACTTTTCGTCTCGTGGCAGCGACACTCGCTAAAATTTCCAAGAAACTTCGCCAGCAACGGTTCCATTGCGATCACGGTTGGCGAAAGTCGCAACAAAGGCTTGTTCCGGGGCGGCGTACAAGCAGCAACAAATTTAGGTGTGTCGATCGGTTTCGGATACGATATTTTCCACTCGATCGAAGTTCGGCGTTGCCGGGGTAATCGCATCAGGATCTTACGTATCTATTTACTTACATGGGACACGTGTACGGCCGATTGCGCGTCGCCGAAAGAATTTAGAAAGTAAGCAGCAAATGGTTCCCCGGAAAAGTTCTCCGGCGCGGCGGCTCGCCGCTGCCTAACGGGGCACGTAAGATAATGCCGAATGTCGGCACTTCAAACGTGCCGGGCGCCGATAGCAATAAATAAATTGCCCGCGGAATATAAGCTCAGGGAACGCTATTACGGCCGCTTTGTGAGCGCGCGTTCCTCGCGATTCGTATAAATTAACGAGCCCGGATTGCTTTCAGCCCCGCGGAACACCGTGTCAACGCGAGATTTATCGGTTACCGTTGAGGAATTACACGTCAACCGAAACGTACTACCGAATTAATTGCTGGTTATCTGTCTCATAAACGTTTGGGGACTAATGCGACCGATAGCGGCCGATCTGTTCTTTCCTCTTCGCGATCGGCAGCCTTTTCCTCGACAGGAAAATCCGGCGGCGGCTTCTCTTAACAGAGAATGTTAACAAACCGGATTTATTCTCGTTTGAATGTCACTGATACGCGCACGGCTATAATTTCCTTTTTATTATATCTGATAACCAAGACAGTTTGTTCCGCTTCATGGTTTCGTAATTACGAAACCGTGCGTTCGACCAATTAAAAGCTTATTTCTGATTAAACCGAAGGAAGATTTAATGAGTGACTATTACAAATTTGGCTGTTGAGTCGGTTAACTGGACAACCACTTAGGGAATCAGTGATTTCGTATTTAATGAGATAAATTACTAAAAAGAAGCAATGGGATATTAGATCGTTGGGTAAGAGTTTTAAGTATCTTTAAGCAGCTTTGAATGACTTTGTATAAATGCGGCATCCTTTGACTGTCGTTTTCATTACGGTATCGTTTGATTTACTTCGTGTATCGTTTATCTGTGATTACAGTTGCATCAACTTCTTTGGTTACCTTAACACTTAAATTACCGCTCAGGAGATTTCTCGTGTTTTTATGCATAAAAGAACTTGTTTTCCAAAATATCAAAATCTGTAGAATTACTAAACTTAATTTAAGAACTACCTTTATGATGTATTAGTTATAAGGTTAATAAATGTGTGAATTTTTAAATTCCCTATGTATACAGTTACTGTGAAAAGTATTCGGACATTAGTATAACTTTGATTTCTACGGCATATATATAATAAATAAATATCATTGAAAGGAATAACTCGTATACGGTATATTAAAATAAAGTATATAACTGTCAAATACAATAAATTTTCGATTTATTACAAAACGTTACCTACATAATTGAAAAAATATAAAAAAGCATCAAAGTTTCACGACGATTCAGACGATTTATAGAGATATATTTAAAAGTTATAAAAATATATTCTTTGCAAATTTTTATTACCAATTTTATACTTCTATTATTTAAAACTATATTTCAATAAGTCTGAAATTAAAAAAATTACTATTTATTATTATTTATTTTATATTAAATCGAAAGTTTGTTTTATTTTGATACTTATATACTTTATTATAATATATCGTAAAGGACTTTTTCCTTTCATTGTATATTTATTTAAATGTATAGCGTAAAAGTCAAAGCTATACTAGTCTTCGAATACTTTTGGAGGTAACTGTATTTATTCCCCATTTACAAACGAAAAAGTCGCCTATCTTAGAATAACCCTATGGGAAACAATTACGGTAATTTAAGTATTAATGCCAAGCATTTTACTTAAATATTTCACTTAAGATTTTCGTTAATGCAAAAGTAGATCCAGAAAATTTCTATAGACTGAAAATGTGGAAAATGGTTTTATCAAAAGTTATCATTTTACGAATTTCTGTAGCTTTGTGAAGGAAATTGTCTGACAATCTATTTAGGGTTATTATGAAAGAGAAACTTCTCCGTGAAAGCACATTCTAATGGGAATCTTCAAATTGTTTAATAACGATATCACCATGATGAGAGGACGTACAATAATTTATCTAATGTTGTAGCAAAGAAAAGACTTCCTCTTACAAATATAGATCAAAGCGAATAACGAGAACAATTTTTTCAATTTGTAGACTAATTTGAAATCGTAACATTTATTATTGTGACGAACAAATTCAATTTCATAGCACATTGTTCAAATTTATTCTTCGTATGAGTAGAGTGACTTCTTTTTAACCTGAGTCCAGGTAAGCATCGGTACGATTTTGTTTCTCAGAACTGCATTAGTGTAAAGATTAACAATCATATTTGTATTTCAAAGTTATAAAACAATATTTACTGTGTCCTATGATATGAAGTACTATCCGTCATGTAACGTCAAAATCTGTTATTAATATAAACCTTGCAAAATTCTTGCATTATACTTCATGCACTATAACAGTAAATCAGCCCCATAATAACTAAATATGAATCTTATTCATTTCTCCTAAATAGAATCAAAATTTGATTTCTCTGTTACTAAAATCCTGGAACACAAGTGAGCTAAGCCATGGAAGAAACAAAAATTGTCACGTTCTATCAGGAAAACCATTGAAGACGAGGAATTGTTAGAAAAATATCAAGTGCAAGGAGTTAAAGTATTTTACGATGGCGACCAAAACGACTTCCCGCCAACCAGATTGGCTGTGTGCCGAGCACGAAGAGAAACTGCTTCGGCGGACTGTACCCGGTTAAAAGACCGCGATCGACATCTATATTTATAAGGCGTCGCCGAACGGAGCACCATCCGATCCTTTGTAATTAAAATAATAAGATTAATGTTTCGCGCGCTGCCGCGCAAATTGAGCGTTTATACATATGTAGCTGTCAGGGGGCCGGGCATAATGACTTTCGGGCACGATTCGCACCCTAAAATACAATCCGCCGTTACAACTGCTTTAATTGTACTCATTACAAGAACTCGGGGAACATGCTCGACCATATCAATTCGTCGGAGGCCATTTAAACGGATCGATTCGAGATAACGAACCAGTTAAGAGCAATAACTTTCGGAGAAAGCATTATTTGGCCGAGACGGACAGCGACAGAAGTATCTGCATCTTCGCGAATGGTCTCGAACGATTTTGCAACGATCCTGAAAGCATGGAGGACATTCTTTAACAACTTTCATCATCTTATACGATGTCAATCAGTTTCTATATAACAATACGCCGTGAATCTTTACGCAGATATGTCACTTGAATAACATGTAAGTTAGCAAGGTCTTAGCGTTTCCATTTTCCTTTTACAGCAATGAACAATTTAGTCGACGAAATAAACTTTTCTTTAATACTAATTCTTGTAAAATGATGTTTGAAAATGAGAATTTGCATAAAGATCCGAGAGCGAATTATGAGACATAACCGCCACGTCCAATCTAGCAATGGGCTATTATTAAGTTGTATGAGTTCGTAAACTAATTGAATTAACTGAGAACTCAAGAAATAACACACGTTGACTAACGACATCGAGGATGTAGGTTATAAGAACGATTCCAAACTTTCATTGGAACCGTATGGACGACGGTATGGAGAATAGCCATAATGAAATCGGCAAATATTGACAGATTTGGAAAAACGCCGTATCACGTTCGAAGAAGAGCAGCGAGCGGCTTAATTTACCGTCGAATTCTTTTCAGGTCCACGCTGTTAACTAGCGAGGCGCGTTTGATCGCGAGTATCGAAAGGAAAAGCATTCGAGTGCCAGGACAAGCCGGGCAAAGCGAGGCAACGGGGAATAAAATAAAACGAGGAGAGACGGTAAAACGGAAATAAAAGGGGGACAACAAAGCCGACAAATCCGTTCGCGTTTATTCCGGCTGTTGTATGGCACGCCGGTGTATCGGATTTATACCGGATACCAGAAACTTTTACCGAGGACTGTGCCGCTGCGCCAGCCGACCACAATGCATGCATAAAACCCCTCGCGAAGCGCCTAATCGAAATGCGAGGTTCATTTGACCGCGGGCCGCGATCGCACGAGTCCGATCGGTCATCGAAAAAAACTTTTTTTACACCGGTCCTTTTACTGGCTCGAGCACCATTCGAGTAATATATTCCGAAAATAAAGACCCGGCAAACGGATGATCATTTCACAAGTGAAAATGATTTTCCAATCAATTATTCTGATGTAATGTACGGTACATGGATTGTAGCTATTCTAATTTGTTCATATAATTTATTTTTGAATGTGATTTTATGACTGATCTCATTAACGAAATAAACAAAGGATGAACTGATTTCTTGATTTATTTAATGTCTCTCTGCTTTGTTTTTGTGCCTAGAACAAAAACTCGACTATTTTTATATTTTATATTTTTAATAGACAAATTGAGTTTCCCCTGTAGTGTACAATTTTACAGAAATACGTTTTGCATCACAAATATCACACAATCAAATATGTTACAGTATTTAGAAAGAAGAAGTTGACGTTTAACGAAAAGTTGAAGTTTAACGCATTGTCTGGAAAATGACCATTTTGATACGTTTTATTTAATAAATATCTCTCTAATGAAAGGTTTGTAGCAAGGACAATTTCATAAATCATAGCAAAATGCGACCAGAGTAACAGATAATATTACTATAATTTCTTGCACGAGAGTATTGATTACGTTATACGAACGATTCAATTAACTTAAGGAATGAATCATGTTTTACTCACTTATTTGGATGTCATAAAAATGAAATTAATATCCATGCGTTGTTTCTAAAACACAATTAATAATACCTTTTCGTGTTGTTCTATATAAACTATGATTTTACCTATTTTCTATTCCGCCTTCATCTCAATATCCTAAAGCGATCGTTAGATAACATTTGCGTTCACCCGTTCGTATTAGTTACATCGGGGTGTCAGATCTAATTAGCCGTCAATCTTAGCGGATCGTTAGCACGTCTACTATCGCGTGCATTATGCAGCCTAGCTGCTGACCACTCTCTCCTCTTCCCACGACCGCAACCGGATTTCGAGACAGCGAACCGTGGAAAGAATTATCGGAATTATCGGAATCGAGGCGGAACAAGAACAAGCCACGTGTCGTACAAAATGTCTCTCTCGGCCGCTTACAACTTAACTGCAGATCCTGACCCGAGCGGAACCTGTTCTCCGCGATGCTCGTTACGCAATAATCGTTTTTTAATGATAACCACACCGCCGGGCCTGCGACTGATAAATCACCTCACGATCAAGCGTTCGCGACGTTACCTCGAGAATTATTGGATGCGCACTCGAAACGCGTCATCCGTCTTTATCGCTCTAAACTATAGTCATTCAACCTCTTTCGAAAATTATCCTCGTCGAGTCTTACTTTTCGTATTTTGCGATGCGAATGTTATTACCGAAATAAAGATTAACAGTTAACGCGTTTCAAATGGTACAATAGTTTCCAATAATAGTTCCACGACAGACAGAAAGGATCTCGAGAAAATTAAAATAATTGTTGATTGAAATCATAATGGTATTGTGATGAATTATGTTACTAATCTTCGTGTTCGATTCTTCAATTTAGAATATTGCATTACTTGGTTTCTTTGTCCCACAGTATTGCATGCAAACGAGACAGGAATATACTCTTCATCCTCCTCGTCATTAGAATCATTATTCCATTTCCTGCAGTTGTTAAAACTATGCTGCATTTTCTTCTAGCTTTTCTTAATACGTATTCTATTATTTCTAGCTCGAAAATATTTCTTGGTATAATAAGGAAATGGAAAAACTGCAAAATCGCCGTAAAGATCTCCTTCGGCTACAAAGGGATGGTAAAACATTAAAATGCCATGCTAAGCTGCAGCGATAGAATAAAACAGGACCTGCAAAATGTAAATAACAAATACGCAAAGTAACCCGGTGTACACGTGGGGCTCGCATCTATCGCATGTTGCAAGATACTTAACGTGTTAGACCCGCCGCCCTATTCGACGAGGAAAGCCTGCACTATACTAATGGCTCCCCAAGTGGGTCCGGATAGACACGCGGCTCTTTCTCCGCGGCGCGGCGTCTCGGGGCACGTTTTCAATAATTCATTTTCTGGAGATCGTACAGGTAATAAAGTGAGTTATATCGAGTCGATGTAAGTCCTCGACAGCACACGTGACACTCGTTCCCGTCGAATCGCGGCGAGCTCGTCCTGGCCCCCCTTTCCGGGCCGCGCGACGAACGAGGACAGCATCTCGTGCTCCTCCTTTCTCGTTACCATCGTCATCGTTCCAGTTGTCGTCTCCTTTCGTCGGCTAGCGTCCTTATGCGATTCGAGGTACCCGTCACGGGCCTTTGTTATGTATTTATGTGCATATTCGCCTATTTGTCGAGAAATTCCAGCGCCGTGTCGGTTCTAGGCTGCTCACGACTCGCTCCGTGCACGGTCCGTGAACGTCGACCCCGAAGAGACGTGGTTTACTCGGCGTACACCCGCGTCCTTATACGTTCCTACAACACTGTCGCGGCTCCAGAGAATTCTGCGACTGTCCCCGTGCCTGTTATATTCGCGTGACTCGCCCCCTCCCCCAGGTTCGGCCGCCGACCCATAACTGGGACGATCTTTCACACGTTCAGCAATTTCCTTGAGCCTCTTCTTTGCCCCTGAAGCGTTTCGTATTGCTCTAAATGCAAGTCACAGGATATGTGAGGACTATGTGTTTCGGTTTCTGTGTCTACAGTGGACGTTGCTTCGTTGCTACTCGGTGACCTCGGGTCAATCTGTCAAGCCGAAATTCCGGATTCGCTTGAAATCGACTTCTCGGAGCTGTTATTTTTAATACTAGTTTTATCAACTCACTGGGGCGCGGTGGGATTAACCTTTTCTACTCGAAGCGATTTTAACTGGAAATCCAACAAAGTTCAGACTTATAATGCTTACATTTTATAACACTGAAACATTTTATACACTACGGAATTAAATTTTGTGATTCGCGCAACAGGTAACAGCTCTCAGAATGTTATAAATGTGTTGCTTTGTGTTGGCAAATTTCAACATGTCACTAAGGGTTCATCAATTGTCAGAAGGAGAAGTTTCGTTTTTCCTAGAGTAAGGAATATGTTTTAATAAGTACCATTCATGAACCCATGTGATATGCTGGGTCTATTCTTCTTATAACAACAAACTTAACTGAATTACTATTTTTTCATACTTTTATATCATGTAATTTCTTGTTAATAAATATGTAATAATTTTGTTTAATTTAAAACGCAACAAAATTTCTGTGCAACATGAGTCTATTTATTTTCTGAAATTCTGTGCCTCAAAGGATTAAGGACATCGGAAGTATACATTTCAAACTTTTTATTTTATGATTACTGTGGAAGTATCAATTTTTATAACACATTTCGGAAACTTTATCCTTGAAAAACGTCGTAAGGGCACGGTCATTAATTTAGTAGAATGACGAGTATCTATTACTAAATCGCCACTATGTGCCTCTTACTATATTAAGTATACTATACTACTTACTATACTATGGTATGCCACTTACTAGGTACGAAATGGTTTAATACAAAAAGAAGTGTCCGCATTACTACAGTTGATCTTCCGAAATGGATCAGATTAATTACATTGTTTTAATATTCTACTATACTAAATCCTAGTGTTCACACACGATAATTTACTAAATTACACGCTCTAAATTAACTCACTGGTTATGTTTGAACCAGCTTTTATGATCGGTAGGTCAGTGTTAAGGAAATTAATCTAGCATTATTGGTTTTCATTGTGAAGAAGTCGGCGGTCCGTAGTGTAGTGCGTGTTCCTGTCGCAAGACCGTACTTCTTATGTATCAAGTGAATACTCCTTTTCATATTTTGAGTTCAATTTAATGAAACTACCTCGAATCTCGTATAATCTGGTGCGCTCTTGTAGGCGTGACTTTATTGCTCTTCTATACTCCGCAGACCAATATGTTGGATTTAAAATCTAAATCCATTAAAAATCGATCACTGGAAATGTTTCTTAAACTCTGGGTTTTCCAACAATTCATCTAAGAAAATGATATACAATGATACACTATCTGACATCGCTCTTTCTCCCTCTCTCTTTCTCTTCATTAGAACTCTTGGTTACTACTTTACCTGAATATTAAGTTACTCCTGACAGAAATGATATCACCAAAATCACAAACAGAAGAATGTAAATAGTGAAGATAATTAAAGACATTTTATAAAAAATGTAGAAAATATTTGAAAAAGTGTAGGGTATTAGAATACTTCATAATACTTGAAATTATTTCATGTTTGGGGATAATTGGAATAAAAGAACGTTAAATAAGAAATTGACTATTTCTTTAGCTACGAAAGCGCGTATTAAAACAATTGCCAGCAACCATTTTTTTTTTTTTCTTAGAGGTTTTACGTCGCATCAGCTGCAAGGCTATTAGCGACCTTCTATTTAAATAGACCTTATATTTTGTTTATTAAGCCTGTATCTCTCAGAAATTTTAATAGGTCCTTGATTTTGTTGCTGTTTATGTTATCCTTGAGCAGTGGTTTTAGTTTGTGTTTGGTGCGCATATAATTGTATTTTCGGCAGTTTAAGATTAGGTGGTCCGTTGTCATTTGGGTGTTGCATTCTTCACATAGTGGGGATGGTTCTTTAGTTAGCAGTTATGAGTTTGTGTATCTGGAATGGCCAATTCGGATGCGGGTAATCGCTACTTGGTCCCTCCTGGGTAGGGTACTGGTCATTTGATAGTTACTGAAAAATTTTTCTGTAATGTTAGTTATATGGAGTGGGGGCCAGCAACCATTGAATTCATATATAATATCCCGATACGTGGAATGGTGTAACAAGTTTAAGAAACTATAAGAAATATAAATATTAGAAATCAAATAATAATTGCAACGTATTGTGTATAATTTTGACAATGACGTGATGCTGCGTATAGGTAGACAGTAATTACATGAAATGATGAATAGGTATAATGACGCCATTGTGATGAGTACTGACGGTAGGCGTGGTTTCGTTACTCTCAATTTTGTCAGAGCCGGGTCAGTGCTCAATAGAGCAAGCTCAGTGGCAAGCTTGATCTAGCATCTCATGGTTCTCCATCCGGGATGCCGTCTCCTCGCTATTGTCCCAACGGAAGCGGAGCGCGGATTATCGATTACGCGAGGCTTCTATTAATAACCGGCGGGAACGGGACGATGCAGATCTCACTTGATACGAGACTGCTGGATTCTAACGCACATGGAGCCGCGGTAATGCCGCTACACGGCCGTTTAATTACACGTTGCCGATTAATGCTCCCGGTTTCAACTACAGCATTATCTGATACCGAACCGAAAACGAGATTTATTGCGCGGCCATGGAACAAGCCGGCTGGTCTCCAGTTTAATCCAGTTTTTTCCCCCCACCATTTAATTGGTTCCTTCCGCGAGGCGACACTGTCCGAAGATGGATGGACACTAATCAACAGACGTAATGGCTGTTTTCTAGAAATAGGTCGTTCTATAAGTATAATTGGGTTACTCCGATTTAAACTATAAGGAATTCGTCGCAATTACGAATATCGGTTTTCGCAACGGTTAGGATTCAATCTATTTTTCTTTGGTTTATTTCGAGACTCTAACTGTTACAACTAAAATGAAAACTAATTATTATTGTATATTAATTATATGCCTAGTAATTATTGTGAACGACTAAAATGAATTTATTTAATTTACGGCTTCATTAATTAATGTTAGGAACAACTAATATAGAGCTTCTTTCATCTATAATTGTTGTGAACAATCGACACAAATTTTCTTCGAGAACAGCTAATATACCATATATGTATGACCGAAATAGATTCCTCTTATCGATGACGATTATTATCATTAAGGGAGAATTTAGCGGTCACTTATAATAGTTCTTGGTTAACATCCTTGGCTTGAGTTACAAATAAGTTACGACCTGGTTTAATTACCATCAGTTTCCAGTTCTTGGACGTTTTCGCGCCGACACTATAGCCACCGGATGTCTATTAATATACTTTTGCAATAACTTTTTAGGATTCTTGAGAACTAGGTTGAGAACTCGTTTATTTCCGAATCAGATTACTATCGGCATTGAAATGGTCATTAGAAGATCTTTAGATACTGATAATTTATTGATTTAAGAACTATTAATACTTTTCTTTAAAATTTTATCATATTGCTACGTTAATGAAATCCTTTGTCATTAACAATTCGATGTTTGAAATTTATTAAATTTATATATTAAATTGTATAAAAACATCAAAACACAGGCTTTAATAGAATGTAATATAAAAATTTAATTAACGTAATGGAAATTAAATTTACATCCATTAACAATTTCTAGAAAGAAGAAAACAAAACATTAATATCCAACAATAATAAAAAATAAAGATAGCAACTACATAATATTTCATATGCCAGAGTTGCGTACAAATTATTCTTACAAATTCTACAAACATCAATAATTTTGTTTTAATAAACTGAAACGAAATGTACGCTATAAGATTCAATTCAATAAACTGTTCTAGATCCGAACTAAGATTAGAGCGCATATAAATATACCATCTGCTTCTGTATACCTATATTACACGTTATTATTATAATATTCGGAAAGGGATTTTATGTTTCAAAAATCACTCGATTCAATATTTTATGCATAAAGAGCTGGACTTCCACGAGCATGGAATTTCACAGTTACCAGAAAGATGACAAAATGATGTAGAACAAAGTGGTCGATATATAATTGAATAAGAATAGATAACAAGTGAATATTAAATAATCGCCTTTCATTCCTTGTTGCAAAATGAAATTACTTTTCGGGCAACATAACAATTAAAGTGGCGATAAGGTTTTCAATCTGTGGAATTCTGCGACCGTCAAATTCCTTGGGTTCATAGATTTTGGTTCTTGTTTCAGAAACCGTTTGGCATCCTGGCGTTTCGATTTCACTGCCCCATGAAGCCGCATGCCGCATCATGCAGTAACTGCATCTTATCGGCCGCGGCCGTGTCGTAAAACTATCTCTAACGACCGTAACCGGGAAAGCTTTCGCAGTTGTCTTCACCGTGCGACATTACGTCTGGCCAATCTTGTCTGCTACTCAAGATTCAAGATCCGGGCAGCTGTTCGAGGAGGGTCGTTTATCTCGCGGATGCGTCGCGTTTCGATAAGTTTTCCGTTGTGGGGAAAAAAGTTCGTGGGAAATCATAATGCTCGCCGGAAACGGGAGAACCGCGGAGGCGAACGAGGTTGGAAGTTTCGAAAATAAAGGAAACGCTTCCGTCGTGCAATCACCGGAGACTCCCGGATGCGCCAGAAGACAGAGTTCGGGGTTGCTTGAGGATTCCGGGGGTGCAAGCGAGACGGTGACGCTCTTCCAGATACGCGCATGCATATCGTAAAGCAACTTTCCGTCCGCGTCTCGAATAACAGCCGAGCAGATTGCTCGTGCATAATTAAAGCTATCGCGACGTTCGCGCATCCAGTCTCAAAAAGAGCCGATGCTGACTCAATCTTCATTGAGACTGTGCCATTTGACGATTGCCTAATAATTCCTCCAAAATTGAAGATTAGAAATTTGTTAATAAATTGTTCCAAGGTGGTTGTAATTCTACAAATCAATGAGGATAATATGAAACGTTCTTCGAGACTGTTTCTACTATTTAACTAGGATGCTGAACTATGCTGACACATAACTCATGAATAACCATAATAATATATTTTTATTTAACTATGTAGTAGAAATTTAATTTCCTCTTGTTACTATGTTGTACACTAGATGAGAATGAAATATAGAGTATTTGTCTAGAAATAAATTAGTATACTTTTAAACAGTTTTTATGTGACGATGTTAAAGAAAATGTTTAAAATGATAATCATTAAATAATAAACGTAGGTGTTAGATGTGATGAATGACAATAGTTGGTGCACTCACCCCTGAATTCTTTTAGTCACGCATTCCACAAGCTGCTTTACATTTCGCAAGACTCATTCTATTTCGTAATACATTCATTCAAATGGACACAAGGTTTACCCATCAATATTGTTAATATTAGTAACCACAATTAATGTAATTTTTTGTTAAATTCAATTAACACTGTCACCTCGTTCATGTAATTAAATATATCGAGATTTTAAATGCGCATCCATAAAATAATTTGTACTAATTGTCAGACAAAATGAAATTTTGTTCAACTAGCAGAAAAATTATATTACTTCTGGACGCTCTTAATAACATTATGAGTCGGTGCACATTGCTCGATACGTGTACAACGATTTTCCAAGGAAGACTACTTAGTTCTACATCCGCTATCTTGATTCCTTTTAAGGTTGGAGAACGAAGGATGATTTCGTTGATTTGAATTAAATTGTAAACGCTAACGAAGCAACAAAGACGCGTCGGTTAGAACAGTGCGCAGCTCGATGAAGACCTTAGAAGATAGAGACAAGTAAGAAGAATTGGAGAATCTAGAAGTAGGTGGCGAGAGATACGTATTCTCTATAGCGTAAGCGGCGCGCCTTCGCGAGCGCGCAGAGATTAAACCAGTAAAATGCAAGTGCCCATAAAACCGGTAAACGTTGCGCCCTCATCTCCAGGGCGCCGGGACGTCAGTTTAATGACGGGAATAATTTTACTTGTGACCTGGCCGGCCGAAGTGCAGCGGCCGGGGAACCGGTTTTGCTACCGCAATACGTCAATAACGCGGCCCTGCTTTGTCGACGCAAAACGCGGAACAATGCAAAATATGCATGACAATTCTGGAAACAAATGAATTTTTTCGAGCTCCGGCTCCGCTTCGAACTTTTTTGCGAAAACAACCCCAATTTTCTGCTCGTCGTGTTCGGAAAAAAATCCACCGCTCTCTTTATATCGGGTTGTTCCTGAAGTTCGTACATTGACAATTGCAAGATATAATATACAATCAGGATCAAACGTATGCGGAAAACACGTTAAAAAGGTATAACTTTTTTAAAATTGGTCTAAATCGACTTCAAATTTTTTTAGATGATAAAGGGTTCAGACCATTGGACAATAATCAAGATGTATTTTTTTTTAAATTTTTCTATTGCTTATAATGACAAAATAAATAAGAAACCAAAGTTTTTTTTACATTTTTATCTAAATCTGTAACGAAAATTTAAAAAACGTGTTTTATAAATCTTAAATATTGCATACATTTTCGTTATAGATTGAGGTGAAGAAGTGAAAAACATTTTGTTCACTTTTTCCGTCATTCCATTTAATAGCAAACTAAAGAAAAGTTTCTTAATCATTGTAGACTAGTCTTTCAATCATCTGACAGAGATTCAAATAATTTTAGTATAAAAGTTATATCGCTCTAAAAAAGGTATTCACATATATTTGTCTCTGACTATATCTACAATGTTAATTTAATAATTCGTTCTTAATAAACGTACTAATTACATAGAAAAGTGCAAAAACGGAAAAACAATGTTTGGTAAAAATACCTGTGCAGGTGAGAAGGACTTCGAAAAATTTCAATTGTCATTCAATGATTCTTCAAAATTGAGTATGGCTCACTGTAGAAAGAGAGGTAAAAGTGTTGAGTTTAATTTGGATTCCGTCTGGATCTAAAATTATTTTTGCCTTATTATTTTATGGTTTAACACAAATGCAAAATATCCTGTATTTCAACTATAGAGAAAACACTGAAATTTTTAAACAAGTGACATTTATTTACTCAATAAAAACCGAGTAACGGCTAAAATCTCTTGGATATTGTTCATAACTGTATCTTCGATAAAATGCATCAAGAGCAGGTATGTTGAAGGTATTGCATCTTTATTCAATATTAATATATTAAAATTGATAATTGTATTTTATTTATTTTATAAATATCGTCAGAAAGATGCATTTAATGGTTACGGTTATGTTTAAGTATTGGTACAGGTTGATTACTTTTTCTATAATTATAATAGGTAAGATACGGTTATTAGTTATAAGTATTAATATTGGACAAAATTACTATTCCGAAGCAGTCATTGAATGATCACATACTTGACCGTGGATTATTCTATAATTATTATAACTATGTTGTAGACTTTTATACATTTATGACACGTGGAGATTTTTAAAATGCAAGGAAACGCAGGGAAACAATATAATTGAACTTTTTTTGTCGTAATCTCGTAGTAAAATACTAAGCGTAGTAAAATCTAAAAATACAGACTATAGATGTTATAAATAGAAGTTTTAGAACAAATTGGTTAAAAAAAAAATGAAAAAGTATGAAAAAGTGGAACGATTGAATGATAATTAGCAAGCTTCCCAAACATTGATCTAGACAACAAAGACGATATTGGATGACAATATGTATAATAGTAGGAAATGCTTTCTTTTCCCAAGAACAATGCGAATTAATTAAAAAGTTTGAAAGAGGATCAGACCGATTGGAACCTTGATGACCGTCGAATTCAATGGATCCATTGCGGACTTGCAGGTCAAGCAATCGATGCTACACGTTCTATCCATTTACCATAGAACTGTCCAACCTGGTAATACCTTGCTTGACGACTGAAACGCGACAGAGTATTGTTGTGAGTAAACTACAGGTGATGTCCGTCTCGTGCGGCATAGACTGGATAGTGCCAACGTGTGCCAAACGAGTTAAACGCCAATACAGCTGACCCAGTTGCATAAGACACAAAATGATTCTACTTTAAAATTACAGAGAAATAAATTATTTCGAAATAATGTCCATTAAGACAGAACGACATATTGAAAGAATAAATTTTCCAGTGATCATTCGTATAATGCTTATGTCTGAAAGGAGAGGACCAATGCGCGACTAAGTTCTACATTTGAATTTAGTATCGTAACAAAAACAAAGTTTTTTCTCTAGAATTATTCTCGTAAATGCTTTCTTCAAGAGATATTTACTATTAACACGTTCGTCGCCGCGTCACCCATATATGGGTGGCACTAATTCCTGACCAATTTTGAAAATTCATTTTTATTGCAATATATTCGAGCAAAATGAATTCGACTATGATTTTTCGAATACGAAAGAGTTCTAATGTCATCTCCTATGATAAATGTGAACTTTTTAATTTCCTTTTAATTAATTAATTTGCTTTAATTATATAGGGATTTTAGTGCCTAATTGTCGGCGACGAACGTGTTAAAGTTGTAGGATTTAGTAATCTATACTATTCAAATAATTCAGAGTTGTCACGTATATTATTAAAAAAAACTGGTTGTATTTATTACTATATCTAATATAATTATTACACGTGTTGCTCAACATGACCAGCTCCAGCTTGGAGACAAACATTGCATCTATTAGTGACGGAAGAAGTGGCCAATTGACACTGTGTATCTATCAATTAGCTACAGATTCGCACTAATTTCAATTGTAATATTTTAATAGTACAAGGTTGCTCGTCTACTTTTTTCTTCAATATTACACACATACATTAATCAATTGGAGTTAGGTTCGGAGAATGTGGAGATTTGTAGGATAGCTCCAATACGACCGAGCATCTTCTGGGAAAATGAATTAACCTCTTAGGCACGGCTGGATTTTATATAAATAAAGTTTTTCATAACTAAATTACCATTCTTCTAAATACAATATATATATTTTTTCCGTATAATATTAAATACATATATTCTTTTCTTAGTGTATTGTACATACACACTTTCACTTTAATCGTTTACTTTAATAATTAATAAAACAATTCAGTAAAGCACAAAACATTCACGAAAGCCACTATAGTGGCGCGTCGTGCCTAAGAGGTTAAGCCACTTATAGGCTCTTCTACCATAGTGAGCCATCCAATCGAAACCACAAATTTTCTTTCTTGTTTAGAAGAATGTTTGTTATGTTTAAGATTGTCGTGTTCAATAGAGCTTTGTTTACAGAGCAAACAGAAATATATTATTAACCTTCGATCTCAGAAACAAAGATACTTCAACGTTATCCATTTCTAACTCTTAATAAGTTTAAAACATTTATTTACGATCCTAAAATATATATATATATATATACATATATATAAAGCTCGGCGGTTTAACCTGGGAACACCATATTATATATCATATAAATTGATTATATATAAATCGATTAAATGACGAATTCCGTGTTATCGATATAATTCGAGGGCCAAGCAAACTTGATTATATCCACTTATCTAGACATGAATTTGATTTATTTGAATTCACAGTTGTAAGTAGTATGGGAAGTGAACTCTTATTATATGGACTGCATAGTTGTATGAATTATCTAGTTACGTCAAGGTTATTATTACTTCGTGTCTGTCATTATGGCTTGTCTTCCACCGTGTTCGCATAAATGGAATTATCGCGTACTTCTTGATACAGTAGAACCTCTGCTACGTGGTGTTTCAATAACAAAATTCTGCATGGTCTAAGTACTAGTGTACAACAAGTAATCAGGTAAATCTGAAGCAACTTATACGAAAAATACTTTATTATACAAATTAATAAAAAAGAAATCCGTCACTGTAACTAAGTAACTGTTGTACTGTCCGAATAATCATTTCACGCGACTCAGCCAGGTCAATCGAAGTTCCAAATTGTACGTGCCGTAGATAGAACCCACACACGTGGGGGCGTACAGTTTCTTTTGTTTTTCCGCGAAAGACGCATCAATCAACAAAGCCTTTTGCAAAATGAAAGCAGCAGCAAAGGAGCATCCGCGTTGAATTAAGTTACAAGCGCAATGTCACGTCGCGACGGAATATATCCGCGGTGAAGTCAGTTCGCGAGAAGTCAATTCATGGATCCGCTCGTAAAAGTTCTCAGGGGGGTAGAATGAAGAGCTAGACGTTATTGGCTGTCGTATCGCGATGTCGATTGCGGGTCTACGTGCACGGAGAATGCAACAGCCTCAAATGCAAGAGCCTCGGAAAGGAGCCGGCACGTCCGTGAACCTTCAAATATTGAGCAGCGCCGATACGCCTTGGCCAGCGCGAGGTAAATTAACAACGAATTTTTCCATTGTGCTCGGCCGAGTGGGTGTTCTCACGGTTGTTCCTTTGATTCCGCGGCTTCAACACTTGCCTGGCCCCCGCGCCGGGGTTGCGAAGATGCAGAAAGGGTGAGAGACACGGGCAAAGCGAGGACCTGCCCGCATCGGCCGCCTTGCCGACGAGCTCCAACAGGCAAGAGCGGCTTTTAGAACAATAGCACTCGGAGTCTCGAGTGCGTTACCTATTCTTCTGACCAGTAGGATATTATACGTCGAGAGAACGGGGCCCTCCGAACTCGTTCCCAGACGCCGCAAGGAAAGAGTACCACGCGGCTCAACTCTCGCGACTCGTTCGTTAGCTCCAGAAATTGATTCGGCGCTCTTGTAAAATTCACTTAGCTGCTCTTTAGATATGCCCTATGAATTTAAGAGTTGTTTGTTCGTCTGGCTGCGAGGAGATCGATAGTGGACACACAGATTCTGGCTTCCCTTTCAGTGCAATTTCTTACTTTTCAGCTTTATAGATCACTTGGAAACGGCAATGTTACTTTTATCTCCTTTAAATCGAAATCAAATTTGATTTTTCTGTTATTAAAGTATATAAACTAAAGTAAGTAAAGACAATAGAAGAAACGAAAATTGCTCGGTTATATTAGGGAAAATATTAAGAACAAATAAGTGCTAATCAACGCAGCGTGGAAGGAGGTGTAGTGCAAGTCCAAAACTGACTTCTTTATTGGCTTGATAGGTGATGACACAGATCTTGTGGCATGGTACAGCGGAAGCAATAATAGGGTTTGCAACTTATTATGAATTTAGTGGAGTAATTATTATGAATTTGCAACTTATTATGAATTTAGTGGAACAGAAGTGGGCACAAAAGATCTGAGTAATTTGCAACTGATAAACTTCAGGTGGGAATCGTGGGATGAATCAGATACAAATGTTAGAACCAAGCGTTCGTAGCCTGAGAATGAACTGCAGCGACAATTAAACGCAAGCCGAGGAAAAACAACGGACAGAAACATTGAAGGAGAGCAAGCTGTTCAATCGACGATAACTTCATTAAAAGTTGTTCAAACGGAAAAGTTGTTTTGCTTTTTCGTGTAAAAGTTTGTTTCGTTTTCGAATGATGAGTAGAATGCGAACTCGGAATCGCTTTTAAACAAACGATACAATAAAAAGGTGAAACCGTAGAAAATATTAGAACATTGACAAAGCAATAAACACACTGTTGGTATAGAATTATATTGTCTAATAGTTTTGATGCATACAAATCCATTCAATAAATTCTGATAA
This sequence comes from Augochlora pura, assembly GCF_028453695.1. NCBI lineage: Eukaryota > Metazoa > Arthropoda > Insecta > Hymenoptera > Halictidae > Augochlora > Augochlora pura. The sequence goes on from NC_135781.1 coordinate 19,580,569, forward strand.
AGTTGTTTTTACAACTTCTGTACTTTCCATTATTATTTTGTCTTAATCATAGTTAATATAGGAACCTAATATTATGTGCACTCAGATTGATTTATCGCAGGCTTCAATAGATATTTTTAAAGGATAAGGGCTTGTTGACCGATGTTACCTTAGAAAACACAATGTAATTTCGCCAATTTGAGAGATATAATTACGAAATTTATAGAAAATACACAAGATTGCCTAAGAGGAAATTAGATTAAATTAGCTTTAAAAAGGATCTAACTGTATCGAGTCCTTTCCATCATCAACAGCACAAGACATAATATCACTTCTTGAACGTAGTATGCCATCGAAAGTTGGCAGGAAGTTTGCGAAATCGAGTCGTGAAGAAACAATGAAAAGCAACCAAGGTCCCTGATCGTATGTGACGCGGTGTACATATAGGGCCCCAAGAGCCATTCCCTGGACCCTGGCGATGGTGAGGGCCCGAGGTCAGGGCCTTGCCATGGTATATCGTGAGGACCTCAGCAGGGTGTCCCTGCTTTCCTTCGTATTAATAACATGGTCGGGCCACCGCCAGCTATACATTCAAGAAAATAATCATCATAATCGTGCGTAATACGTCCGGCTGCGGACAAATGGTGCTCAAGAAGAGAATCATCGGACACGATACGAAAAATCGTTTCCAAGCGCGCGCTTCTATCGATCGTTTACAAATAAACCGTCCTCCGAGACATTGAATTATTTATACATCGCGGGACACGCGGTTCAAAGGCCCCGGCTTTTATATTCGCAACTAAAAACGGTCACCGACTGAAAACAATTCGATTCGGTCGCGAAAGCAACAAGCAAATTTTGTTATCCTCTCCGTGCACAATTCACGATAAAACCGTAATTTTTTTTTATATAAAATACGGATAAAGGAAGTGTATGCATACCATAATCTATATTCAGAGGGAAATAAAACACAATGATTAAAATATTACTGAATTATTGAGTTATATCTCATAGAAAGCCAATCATCACAATAAATTTTTGTTCAAATCTTATCATTGATCGTTAACGATTAAATTTCAATTGTGAATTACCATTAATGAAGAAAGCAAGATAAAAACAATTGTTAACGGAATTACATTAAAATCTTCTCATAAATCTGTCCAAAAATCAATAATTATTAATCGTCTCTATCGAGCGACGAACGATTAATTTCATCAATATATTATTCGATCGTCGACTTCCCGACGATTAATGTTTTCAATCATTTTCATCAATCATGTAGTCGCATTAAAAATTTTAATCGATTCATGCCCAACGCTGCTCTACGTAACAGTCGTCCCAAGATCCTTTTCTACCCCTGCGATAAAAGAGTTTAGCATGCCGTCGCAGATCGTGTCATACAAAATAAGAAAATAAGTGGCCCATGTTTTCACGCGGCCGACGCGCCTCAATTTGTTCTTCGCGCGTGCATAATCGCGATCGAGAGACTCGACGGAAGATCGAGATCGCCGCGTCAGTACCAATTACACAGATTCTCGGACTGATCCCGATGATTTGCATGGACGGAGAACGCCCGGTATTTCGAGAGTAGTCGATCCAGTGATGCAGTGCGGTGCAGTGCAGCGCAGCGCCGAGCCCGGAAGGTAATGACAGAATTCCAGTAAACAGTGAAAAGTGATATTCGCTTTTTAATCTACACCGGCGTCGTCGTAGAGCTCGGCACCGTTCGCGTACTTCGTTAAGGGACAGGTACTGCTAACAGGGTGTATATGCAAATCATGAACGGAATTAATTTTTCGCATGCTGCGCATACACGGGCACGCGCACGCACACGTATACGTACGCCGGCACCGCGGAACGGGGGAACGACGCGAATATTACGAAATGCTAGGGTAAACCGATGCCCGCGACTATGCGTACAATTGATTACAGACGTAGCCGTCATACCGCGCTGAATCCGCGACATTCTCCTCAATCTTGGCTGCGGCTTTGACTGCGTTCCCCAATTCTATCGTCCGACAATCGATACCACCCTCCTCCCCACTCCAATCGTGACTAGCTCATTAGCAACCAATTTTTATTCAATCGTTTAGCCAATATCCAACGTCGGGCTTGGTTTATCATAACAGGTAAGAAACTCTATCTCGAAATTAGGGATATCATGTTTGACACTTTCTTGTACTCGAAACATGTCCTCGTATAAAACCCCCGAGCTTCAACACCTGGACGTTTATATGTGCATTTGCATGTAGATACCTGCTGTTGGCAGTCTCTTTTGTAGATTTATTATGCTGTCCTACATCCGTGATGTTATTCTTCGTAACACAAATAATATTCATTTTCGAGTAATATATGTTACACCATTATTGAACGATTTAATCTCTAATAATGGCCACTGTATTATCATTTAATAATTTATTGTCCCGCAATGGATATTATGCACTATACTTATAAATAATGAATATAGTATTATATACACATATTGTATGATAAACGTAAGTGATAAAGGGTGTTTTAGTTTTCACCCAATTTTATTCTTCTTTTACAGTGAAATAAATTGAATGGAATTGTTTGAGAGGACAGCAATCAATTTAATTTATTAACCTACTGTGTTATAATATTTTGTGGGACTCGATATGAAAATCTAGAACATGATCTCCTATATCTGGATATGACATGTTCGCTTCAGACTGAAATTAAATTCTACTTTTTATTTGTTAATAATTCAACGTTCAAGTATGGAATGCAGAAAATATAAATATACCTTTTCGTATAAGAATTTATTAATGAGAAAGAAGTAATATTCAACGTTGATATAAAAGAAATCGTGGTGCAAGGTTAACACCGCGGATAGTTAATACTAATTCGATCGTAACACCAATAAGAGGAACGAAATTCATTTCCAAACATTCTGTTCAACGACACATCGAAGAGCATCGATACGCAACGATCTAAACGCACCCTACACCGTTGAAATCGTCAAAAGCGTGCGCGTAGCAATGATTCGAGAAAACGGATCACTGTCTACGGCCAGATCGTATATTCCCGGTGAGGTTTATTCTTCCCGAACAAAGTATTCCGCGGTATGGAACGGCAGTTACAAACAGGAGTATGAACACTTGCTATTTAGTATTCGGTCAGGTGTAAGTGTAAATAATCGTAAATCGTTGGTCGGGCGAACGAGAAGGAGCCGTTGTCTCGCGTCGTTTCGGGTTCGAACGGAGCGAAGGACGAATGTGAAAGCGGCGGGTACGGGTTTTACGGGGGTAGGGCGGCGGGGGATGATGGAAATGATATAAGTTTACATAGAGGTAGGTATGTTAATGCAGGGCATAAATAAGGAGGCACATTCGGTGTCTAATAGGACGCTAATTGTGATTATATACAACACAGCCGCGCGGATGCAGCCTGAATTTTATATACCTATATAACATTTATTGCCGGCCGTCCGACCGGTCCATTGCGGAGGAGCAAAAATCCGCAACGCCCGGGAATTTATAGTAATGAAAGGGTGGAGATTTATCGGGCGTTACTGCTTTACAAATGATCCGATATCCTGGCCCGCTCCGCTGGTACTTATAATGGTTAATTCGTGCAAGCAGGATCTTTCCGATGCTGCGTTCGAGTTTCGCCATTATACCAGACGCCGTGCACCGGGAGATCAAGGTTTCTCCCATTCCCATACGTTCGCCTCGTCCTGAAACATTTGTTTGCGGTGCTCGCTGTCATAATTAACGCATCGGCTGCCGTGGCCGGTATCCATAAAATTTTGTATGCAGCCAACGTAACGGCTTTCCTATTGGGCTGATGTAACAGTTCTCTTGATTGTGTTCCCTACGCAATTTTACTTTCGTATTAGACAATTCGTGGTGTTCCTCATTTCACATGTTTCATTAAGGTCTATAGAGAAACCATTCTGCCTAGATGTACCTTGGAATATTCGAAGAGAAAAATTGATAAATAAAGAATATAATTCGAAAATTTGTTTAAGATATATATTATGATCTATGGCAGATGTGTTATTGGTAGATTCTGTTATTTTAATATCTTGGTTATAGTTAAACAAAAAGAAAAGATACGAAATATGAACATCTTATTCAATTTGATAGAATTGAATGTCTAATTTGAAAAAATAGAAAACTAAAGTTTATTTACAAGATACATGAAATGTTTGAAACGTATGCTGTACGAATTATGCACTAATTTATTAAACACAACACGATGAAATGAATGCATCGAAGAGAAACTACTTTATTTATTTATCAAATCATGTTCCACCTGGCTTACAGAAATACCTGGGAGGAATGCATCGAAGAGAATGCTAATATTCTCTTATTGTTGTTAACTTTCTTACTAACGAAAAGAATATTTATCAATTTATTAAGGTGTTACTTTTTTTAGTAACACGTTATTTCACATATATGGATCATTATTAAAATTATTTATACAGAACTACAATTTCTGAACTTGCTTCGTGTAATTTTCAAATCTGCGATATTTTACATAAATTTTAATTTCTAGTCAGATAATATAAAATGAGAACACATTCTAATTCTTGATAATATCATATTTAAACAAGTCTTCATTTTAAGATACCCAAAGATCGATTACCACTGGAAAACAGGTGCCGGCTAGTGGTAAAGCTCACATAAATCGATTACAAGCGCGATAACAATAGAAGCTCTTTATTAAATCGGTACTTCGGGCTCGACGAAATTTATTACTCGCAAATAGTTACTATTTACAGCGGTATTTCCACATATACAAGCATCGAGCGGTTAATTAATAGCCGTGTCCAATAATTCTTTGTGCAACACTCCCGCGTCCGTAGCTTAACAATATTCAAACTAATTACCGTTTTGAGTAACGAATTGTTATTGATTTCGAATAAAGCGCGTAACAAGCATCGTTGACTATTCAGCCATCCGCGGACACGTGTTCAATCGACGATAAACTGTGCCACCGTTAAAACTCCAAATTCTATCCCCGCAAAATATTAACACTGCTCGTAATAAAGCTGTATTAATTGCTTCATCGTGTTCATCGATTTACTGTGGTGCGCGCTCATTGTTTATATAAATTTCTACATTCATACCTGTAAATTTCAAGTAACGATAAGAGAGGCAATAATGCTCCAGAGTTCTTTAAAAAATCAATGCTTCGTGATCCTGTCGTCAACAAGAAATATCGTTGTTTGATTATTTGTTTCTATGTCTAACATTTATATAAGAAAGAATAAGAAACAATATAGAAACCATTTGTATATTTTTTTGATTCAGTTACTTGTCTAAATATCAAAATTTAAGACGTTTTTCATTTTATAAAATTCTTGTCATCGAGTACTCATACTGAGTTCGACAAGTTGTATAAAATTTTAAAGGAATCGCATATTGTATTTGTTGGTGTATCATCCTTCAATGCATAAAGTTGAAAAATTAGATTATGAATCGATATACAAAATGAAAATTGTATACATTAATTCTAAAGCGCATCAATTAGTTGAAAATGTGTTTCTTCTTTTAAAGCATCAATTTTGATAGCATCAAGATTATATAACAATGTACACAAAGTCACTGAATATCTCTATATTTTTATAGTTCATTTATTCATTTATATCATAAATGTGTAAAATCAACAGCTTGTAACAACAATACATATGCTAAGGTTTAAGGTTTGCTTGAGAAAAGGTAATTTTGTATTTATGTAAAAAAGAGTGCTACAAACATTATTTTATCTATACACTACTTCCAACTAATACATTTAGATATTCGCAGAAATGAAATATAAGATGTTTATTCAAGGACAAAATTACATGTTTACAATTTTATAGACATTTTCGCGTCTACTTCGATTAAAACAAACTATTGTTAGCAATAACCATTGAAATCAAAACGAATCTGAAATAATCCTTAATTGCTTCAGCCTTCATAAACCGTTCCTGCAATCTATTGTTTGTTGGAAAGGGAAGATGCTTCTCATTGTTCGCGTAACGAGGACGCAGCTTCCGAGCAACATCGCCGAATAAGGGCTATTTGAGAACATCGGGTTTCGTAATTATTCATGCAGCTACGAGATGGTACTGTTAATCGAAATCAACGCAAACAGGCTATTTATTCAAAAGTTGCGGCTCGCGGTCAGACATATTCGACGTTCGTTGAATAAATGGTCGCGAATAAATTAAAACACGAGTGGTACCGCAGGGTTGAAAGAATGGCGGCGGTGGAGCGAGGGGGAGGGAGAATGGCGTACGACCAAATAACTCTTGGCGGAATGGAAAAAGGAGCGACGGGAACCGGAGTCGGCAGTTTATGCAGCCATTACCACAGGTGAACGCCGCAAGCAATACGTTGGGCTACGCTGATTTAAAAGCGCTCTTAGATTCGGTCTACACCCCTCCCTAACCCCCGTCTCTACGTCGTTCTTCCACGGTTACAAAAGATCCCAGTATCTCTCCATTTTGTTCCACGGCTCCCTTTGTTCTATCTTCGTACGAATCCGCTAACGGTTGTTGGAATAAATCTATCCTTTAGCGCACTTATATTTACTTGCGGGCTCGTTTATGGTTAACGCTCGACCCTCACCGGCTGTGTCTCCTCCCGGTGTAAATATCTGTGCTCGTCCTCTTATATATACCGGTTCCTTGTTAACAAGTTCGTTAATTCCGCACAGCAACGTCGAGGGGTATCGGTACGCTCGATGGCAGTCCCTCTTCTTCTTCCGAATGGCCAGTAGGAAACGAGTATCAGAACTAGTCTGTCGAACAACTCGACATCTTTAAATAGTAGACACTCTGCCGATCCTTATGTAAATTGATTCTTATGAACCACTTCGTATCAGCTTAAAAACGGGCGAAGGGGGGGGGGGGGGTAATATCTCGTAACACGTTGACAGTAAGACAATTTTTAAACTTTTTTTCTTAAAAAACACTGTTTGCTGTAGTTTGTTCGACTTTAAGGTAATTTGGAAGTTTATCTTTGTTTAAGAGAAACTCGTAGAACAAATTGAAATTGTTGTAATCTTATGGAATTTTTTCCAATGAAACCATATGCCATACTTTCTTTTAACTGTCAGGGTATTAGGTTTCTCCTATTTGCAGAAGCATGCGAATCTACTTCGATAAAAAGAGGTACGAAGTTAATTGAGTGATTTTCAACGGCACGTTTGCTCCGAATTGCAAATACGAATGAAATTGTAAAATCAATCATCCAATTTCTGTGCCTTTGGTTTGGTTTCGAGCTTAATTAATCTTATATTTATCGAATAAAACAAATTATATTTATATTCTTTTATCTCGTTTATTTTGTAACATAAAAATGTGTTGCGTCATAAATGTTTAAATATTGTTATTGTACTATTTTTTATACTTAAATATAAAGCTAATTACGCCAGAAAACAAACCAAAAGCGCAGCAACTAGTTAACCTACAATAACCGGCGGCACTACCCTATATAATGTATAATTTATTAATAAAGTGTTCGGAGTCTGAATTAAGTGAATTATTATGAGAGCGTAAAAAGTAGAAGCTCGTTAAAGTTTGTACGAACTTAGAAATTATTGTGTATTAACCGAGTGCATATTTCAATATTCCAAGTTTCCCCGAGGCGGTGGCGCTTTATCATAAAAGAATGCAATCTCGTGGCCGTTGCAACAATGCAATTTGACCCGAGATTTGCGCGTAATCTCGCCGCTTACGTTCTGCAATTGTTGGAAATTAATTGAAACGAATTGCCCGGGTTTTCTTGCCGGCTATTTTTCGCGGTATATTTTCCACGGTTCATGAGCAGAGTTTCCATGAACGATCGAGTGTCGTTGGTTCCCGCGCCACCCTCGCCCCCGCCCCGATAAATCCGCCATACTGTGCGCCGTACGCGATGCAGATAAGGTTTATTACATTTTAAGGTGAATGCACCGAACGTAAGCAAGAATATCAATTTTCCCGGGCAGAGTTTAAAGGCCAGGCATTCGCAGCGCCTCGGAACTATTTGTATTCGTGCCCATTGCACTTGTATCCGATACAGGGGAACATATTGGATCCTCGGTACCGGTGACGTCGTCGAATGCTTGTTCTTTATTGGATGTAAGCGCACCGAGCGTAAATAATCTTTTGTGCTCATTTTATTACTGCGTCCGACCCCGTATTTTTACGTCCTATTATCCGCGAGGGCCTATCTACACGAGGACAAAGGCATTCTACTTCAAGCGCTGTAGCTAAAAAACTATCCCCGATCGTATTCGATGCGTGGACCGCTGGCGACGTTCATCGGAAACAATAAATACAATTATCTCACATAGTTCAATATGTATACTCTCACTGATAAAAAAAATCATTACATTTCACTTAATTATATATATTTTATTCAATCTACATATTTTATTTCATCACACATTATTTAATTATACATATCTCATTTAATCGTACACATTTCACACAACCATTTGCCATAACCCTTATATAAAATAAAAATTCTGTACCTCGATTGCAACAAACAAGAGTTAAATAAAAATTTATTTGCGTTCCCAATATTTTTAGTAGGTCAAAAAGACTCCAACAGCGCTGTCTTTATAATTTTATAAATGCATAAAATGCGCCAATAATTGCGGACGCTTCGCATAGTTTACTAAAACCATTGGACCAGAAAGATCGCGCACACAGAGCTCGCCGATTTGTTTTCTCGCGCTAAACCGCTCAGCGTAGAAATAAAAACAGGATTATAAGATGTCCCAGAGAGAAGATGGAAGAATTACGGTTCACCGTGGACAGATTTAACGCGACAGACAAAGAGGAAGCAGTTAACACGCGATATTCCCTGTTCGTAAATCACTGGGGGCCGATTATGTCAGTCCAGGTGGTTTCTCAAACAAACGTAGGTAGGGCAGGGAGGGAGGGGGGGGGGGGGGGGGGGCGGCGCGTCGGTGGTTGAGGTGGACGTCGAGTCGAGGAGAAGGAAAGAAAAGGGAACGAATGGAGGCAGCGGGGAGAGAAAGAACTTCTGTGTGTCCCGTGGCGCGATAAAACGCAGCGAAAGGCGCGCCGTAAGAAACCGTGAGCGGGGTGGAGATAGGTGGAGGACATTAATTTCTAAGCTTTATGCGGTTCTTATTAGAATCTCCGTGGAGACGGTGCAGGCGCAGCTGCCCCCAGAAATATGACTCTATTTTTCGTTGGCCGTCGACTTATTTGCACGGCCGGCGGAAAACGTCGCCGGGCACGCCGCCGGGCCTTAACAGTTTATCAGTTACATAAAGGAGAACAAAGGTCGATCATAACGTCACCGGCTTTCACTTTATCCGGCCTTTATCTGGATATTTTCCACCCCATAGCACCCATAGCGGGCGCAGAGAGGACAGCAGCGATACATGGTGTACAATTTTCTTTTCGTAAGTCTTATACGTCAATTGTATCAAATAGTATTAAATGTTTGACTTTAAATTAAAACGTTGATTGTTATGTATATACGTTATTCACCTTGCAGGTTTAGTTTTATTTACGCATTTTTGCAGGCAACCATTTTGCAGAATCGTTTCCTGCAATAACGAAACTATTGAAATATTTCCAGAAGTAATTGAAAGTTAATTCCAAGGTATGGTATTGAAGGAGTATATGAAAAATATAGCATATCAATATTCATTAATTAATTTTATAACAGAAAATGTTTTTTAATATTGTACCATTCGTTATTCTGCGATAATGGGTTAATTAAATTACTCTCGTTTTGTGCGACTTTTTAATGTGTATCTGGAAGCAAGAGTATATGTAACTTTATGAATAATATTCTGCATTGAATTATTATTAAAAGGCCAGAGATAATGCCAAGTATGGAGTATCTTTCTGGTTTTTGAATATTCCACGCGTCAATGTAATAAATAGAAGACTGTAATTTCCAGTTTTATGTTTATCTTTGTTTTAAGAAAAATGTTGTATTTCAAATATCACAAACAATTTGAAATATTGAACAACCATTAATTCCTTGTAGGCGAAGATGCTTTAAAAATCCTATATTCTTGTCAGAACTGTAAATCGTATATGGAAATCTTAAATCTTTCATTGTATGAACAATTAAATAATATATTTGCAATTACAAGAATTAAAGATATGAAAAATATATCATATATCGATTAGATATTAAAGAATGAAAAGTAATATCTTATTGATCAATTTCTTGGAAGTCATCTGCAATAAATCACGGATTCTTATGCCCAATTGAAGAACAGTCTTACATTTCTGACATTACAAAGAGTTTTTTACAAAGATTCACATGTAAAATACGTACAAACTTATATATATGGATTACTAACAACATGCACAGTACTTTGATAGTATATAAACAATAAATAGTTTTGTTTTAAAAAATATAAACACAACATTACAATGCATCTGTAATATCTGAAGTATTACTTAAGAATAATACATAGCGGTTAATTATTAAACTGCGAACTGTCTTATGCAAAATAAAAATTTCAAAGTGAATTTTCAAAAACAGAGTTATCTGTAAACGCCTTTCATTTATTAATAATTATAAACTGAAAATTATGCAACAGTATTTTAAAATTCTTCTAACTTCTTCACAATTTCCTGTTTTATCCCTTTATTTATGTCGCAAAACACTTAGTGTTTTAATCGAATGATTGAGTAATCCAAGAGGAAATCATTTCCATGATCAAATAAAATAACCTAGAATCAATGCACTGTAAAAACTCTAAAATAACGGACAGCTATACTCAATTTCCAAGTTTATCGAATAGTGGCCAGACCAGTTCCATATTAGGATGCTATTCCATATTTGACCACTTTCTTCTAACGTTCGACCGTTACAACGTATTCTCAGCACGGCCCCCCTTCTGCCCCCTCGGAGGACGATATAGAGGCGGTACCGGTAGCATTTTAAAATTCCCTCCGCCGCGTGGCTCCTGTAAAAATGCCAGGATAAAGTGGCACGACTTAATTAAATGCATTAAAGTTGCTTTCTTTTTGTCGCTGGCCCGACCCGGCCCGTTTCTTATATTATCACCATATTCGCGAAAGTAATGGTAATTACATACAGGAGTGAAACCGTAAAAAGCGTAATTTTTCACCGGGGAAAAAATGTTTCCCTGATAAAGTGCATCGACCACCACCACCACCACCATCATCACCGCTACCGCCGCTACCACCACTACCAGCACCACCGTCGCTGCCACCAACACTATCGCCGTTGTCGTGGATCGTTCGCGATAACCTTCCCATTTATTTTTTCCTGTTTCCACGCGTTCCTCCCCCCCAACGCCCCTGTTCGTTCTCGGTGTCGCTGCATCCGAATGAAAATATTTAATATCGAACTCGCAGAACCGGTTGCTTTTTCACCGAGGATTCTTTTCTCCTCTTTTCTTCCGGCGCTTCATCCCGCTCGCGTCTCGTTCTCCACTTTTTTTTGTTTCACCTTGTCGCGTTACGAGGACGACGTATCTATGCTTTTACGCTTATCCTGTCCCCCGCCACCCCCCCCCCCCCTCTCCTCTTCAGTCTCGGAACACCCACGCCATCCCCGCAGCCCTTCCTTATCTCGTTCTGCCGCCGTTTTATCCATACATCGAAGACGTCCTGATATTGGCAGTCAGTCAGGCGAACGGGTCATATGAAATTCCGGACCATCGTTTTCTGCAGTAATAGAGTATTTCCATACGAAGGGAGGGGAATTTAATTCAACGGCGCCTTTGAATGCCGCGTCTCCGTTGCGTCGCGGATGAAAAGTTCGGGAGCTTCATAAATTTGGTCGCGAGCAACCAGCGCCGTCACGTTCCGATGAACAATGGCACCGCGGGGACGACGTCGTTTTCGCGCGAAACGGGACGTACGCTCCGGAAAAATGTATTCAATCGAGAATGCCGCGTCTTCGGCAGCGGGGCGAAAAACTCATCGCGGGTGGCCTCGGTCGAGTATTGCTCGTCGTGAATTTTTGTCTTTCTTGGATACCCGCGCGGACCTCAGCGACTCGGTGGTAGAACCGGGGACGTAGAAGGTAGTGGAGCTGCTTTCTGCGGGATGGCCAATTGCTGTGTCTTTGGTTTATTGTCGGACATAATTCATTTTGCATTTAGCAAATAGCATATTACAGTATTTTTATTAGAAAATTAACAAAATGAAGGATTAGAAATAAACTAAAGGCGCGATAATTCGTCACCCCATAGTAACTGGCTACACTACCAAAGTTATTGAAGTTTCCAACAATAAAATGCTACGTATATATTAAATATTTATCTTTAGACAACTTGCAAAGCATTTACTTTGATATTGCATGGTAATGGTGTTGCAAACCGTCATCAATATTGTTATTGGTCATATCAAAAACCTTACGTAATCAAAAGGTATATGCCATCTTGTGAAAAGTCTAAAATTATTTCGGGAAATGTCAATATATAACTATGTAACCTGAAAGCTACATGGGACCGTAGGTTTAATAGTATACAAGTAATATAAGTACTGTAAGAAATCGGTATTGTGCATGCGACATTTAAATAGTTGCACTCGAAGCCATTTTAATTCTCAATCTAAATTACAATAGTTTCCCTGACCCATAGTATATCCATTTTATGTAACTCATTGCATTTAACGCATGTGAAACTGTGTCTTGTCACAGTTTGTTAAATGCAAAGAGAGTTGGCGACGTCAAAATTATTTTGGAACGTAATGCCACCTACCGACTCGTTCAAAATGACTAGTGGCACTCGTCGTTAAATGACCATTTCTACATTTCTTATTTTAAACACATGTTCAAATAGACAATTATTGAATCTGTGTCTTAATTTCAAGTACACATCATAATAGTAATTCTCAAAAGTGACAATACATATTCAGTTCAGTTTTGACATTCTTACAAAGCAAAGTTTAGTGTTAAACTGAGTTGATAATGTTTGTAGAAGCTACGAACGAATGTCGTTAAAAGATTTTGAAAACTTATCGAATTCGACGAGGTAGGGTTATATATACTGTGATACTCCTTGTTATTGTTATTGATGTCAAAAGGAACTCAGATATATATTATAATAAAGCCTTACAATAGACCATATCATTACACAATGCAGTAAATTCAATAGATTCAGGCTACAGAACAACATTAAACCAATCTTAAACGACAACCTAAAGAGCCCCAAAACAATCAATAATTTACTCAAATATTTAAAAGAAATCAAAATGTACAATGAACTGTAATCCCTTTATGTCGTTAATAACCCACCAGTGGTTGATGCGACAATAAATAACTAATAAAAAAAAAAAAACATATTTTTATTTTTTTACGTCATTTTGCAAGTATTAGTATTGAAGAAAAAAAAATATTCTTCGTCAATTAAGATATTGTTGGATTTAATGAATAAATGAGTGCGTGTATGCGTGTACATGCGTGAATGCTAGAAAATATGAGCGAGAGAGTATGAGTTAGAGAAGATTAAGGAGAGAGCATGAACGAGAGAGTACGAATGAGGGAGTACAAACGAGAGAACACGTACGAGGGTAGACGAATGAGCGAAGACGAACGAGAGAGAAAAACGATAGAGTGCAAGAAACAAATAAAACAGATGATCGCGGTGAGAATGCGTGCGGGGACGCGAGGCAGTCGAATGACGAACGAATGAAATTTTCCTTTGCCGAATATACATTTTCTTTTAGTTTATCTCTTTATTATGATAGATGTTCCGCTGAAAATACTATAATACTATAAGAATACAATGAAAATGCTATTAGACATTGTTATTTAGACGTTTTTTGGCATTTCAAAAATCTGGACATGTCATAAAAGCAAAATAATCCGCAATCTAGTAATTACATTATCATCGAAACTTGAGTTAACACATGGGCTGACGCCTCACCCATTAATCTACAATAGACGGAATTATTTGCTCAAATTTAAAATAATTTATAGACTATTACAATTTATGATTTATAACTGTAGAAATAATATACATCATACAACTTAGCTTTTCAACTTAAAGGGTTAGACGATTAAGATCATTTCCGTCTTTCAGTAGCATTTTAAAATTTTGAAGAAATGTGGTTTATTTTAGACATATAGTCACATATTATACAATTTCTTCAGATTTTTCAGTTACAAGCTATGGCTATCAAAGATGGAAAATCA